>NC_089741.1:32733802-32738802 GCF_040412425.1 Macrobrachium rosenbergii
GAAAACTATTGCGCCGGCTTTGTCTGTCCGTCCGGACTTTATTCTGTCCGCACTTTTTTCTGTCCGCGCTTTTTCTGTCCGCCCTCAGATCTTAAAAACTACTGAGGCTAGACGGCTGCAAATTGGAATGTTGATCATCCACCCTCCAATCATCAAACATACCAAATTGCAGCCCTCTAGCCTCAGTAGTTTTATTTTATTTAAGGTTAAAGTTAGCCATAATTGTGTTTCTGGCAACGATATAGGACAGGCCACCGCCAGGCAGCGGTTAAAGTTTCATGTGCCGCGGCCCATACAGCATTATGCCGAGACCACCGAAAGATAGTTCGCCTCAATTATACGCTGTAGCGGCTGTACAGAATACTCGATTGCGCCGAAGAAGCTTCGGCGAATTTTTTACTTGTTAATTTTCCTATTGCAGTTAAATGGTTTGGGTTTAGCTGACGCACACCACCTCTCTCTCTCTCTCTCTCTCTCTCTCTCTCTCTCTCTCTCTCTCTCTGTTGAGAAGCAAATTGTATCGGTCTATTTTTCCTGTGTAACAACAACTTTCATCGTATACTAAAATCCCGTTTCAAAATCGACTGTCATCCAGCCCGAGGTCAAAGCTATCTCGTAAATTAGCCTCTATATAGGTAAGTAGAATGAAGGTACCAAATCGAAGCCTTTGAACATGATGGTACGTAACGTCTCGACTGTCATTCCCGTGAAAGTAGGAGGAGAGAGAGAGAGAGAGAGAGAGAGAGAGAGAGAGAGAGAGAGAGAGAGAGAGAGAGAGATTTGTGCAAAAAGAGGCTGATCTTCGGAAGAAAACCCAAGATTACGGCAACATATTTGTATAATTACTAGAAGCTGATTGTGTCTTTGAAAGAGAGAGAGAGAGAGAGAGAGAGAGAGAGAGAGAGAGACCACGATTAAGGGAACATTTTCTCATAATAATGGAAAATTGCTTGTGCATTTGACAGAGAGCAGATTTTCTAGAGAGAGAGAGAGAGAGAGAGAGAGAGAGAGAGAGAGAGAGAGAGAGAGAGAGCGAAGATTAAGGCAACATTTTCTCATAATGAGTGGGAGTTGATTATGTCTGAAAGAGGGCAGATTTTCTAGAGAGAGAGAGAGAGAGAGAGAGAGAGAGAGAGAGAGAGAGAGAGAGAGAGAGAGGGCACCTGAGCGTAAGAATGCCAAGATGTATTGTTTACTAATGAGATTATGATCTTCAGCGGGCATTTCGTAACGACCTTGCATACAAATAACCTCATTATACTTGAAGATACTTTACGTAACAACGTGTGCCTACGCAGGCTGAGAAAGAGCAATAGAGAGAGAGAGAGAGAGAGAGGACGATAATCTTAGACGTATTTTTGATGTAACGAAACAAAATAGAAACGAGAAAGTAAGACACAGAAATAATTACTGTAGTTATTTGGCTTTCTTAAATTTCTGTCATTCTATTGATTCTTGTTTTCTGAATTTTTAAATTTTCTGTCAGTAATAAGACAATAACCACTGTTGGCTTTTTGTAAACACTCCTTTCCCTAACCTACCCCCCCAAGGACATGAGAGAGAGAGAGAGAGAGAGAGAGAGAGAGAGAGAGAGAGAGAGAGAGAGAGAGAGAGAGAGAGAGGCCAGAGCTCAGTTCTTGCCTGTTCAGTTCTTTATATTTTATTTTCTTTCAGTAATGTGAAAATAATTACTGGCTTCGTGTAAACACTCCTTTCCCTACCCTTAACTCGAGGACTAGAGAGAGAGAGAGAGAGACAGACAGACAGACAGACAGACAGAGAGTATAATGACATTAGATGGAAGCTAATGGTATACCCAAGATTTCACGTCATTTCCAACTCGCAGTAAAGAAAATATAGAAAATACAAGAGAGAGAGAGAGAGAGAGAGAGAGAGAGAGAGAGAGAGGGCAGCCCCCTGTTCTTACCTGTTCACTTCGCTTCCGCCTTGTTTACACACCCGAAATTTCATATGCAGCGAGGGTCCTCCAAGATCTAATGCCGTATTTTCCATCGGAGCGTTCCTTTGCCTGTTACGAGTAAGATACCTGTATATTTTCTTGGCTGTGTTTTGGGTCTTCTAAGCACACTTGAGAATCTAGAATTCAGACGGGCCTCACGGTAACTTTACGTCATGTTTTGTGGGGTGAGTGGTTCTCTCTCTCTCTCTCTCTCTCTCTCTCTCTCTCTCTCTCTCTCAGTTAGTCTTGACGTTTCTTTCCCTATGAAAAATATTTACAATCGCATTCACTTTGTCTCTCTTTTGACTTATTTCTCTCTCTCTCTCTCTCTCTCTCAGTCTTGACGTTTCTTTCCCTGTGAAAAATATTTACAATCACGTTCACTTTGTCTCTCTCTTTTGACTTATTTCCTCTCTCTCTCTCTCTCTCTCTCTCTCTCTCTCTCTCTCTCTCTCTCTCTTAGTCTTGACGTTTCTTTCCCTGTGAAAAATATTTACCGTCACATTCACTCTGTCTCTCTCTATTGACTTATTTCCTCTCTCTCTCTCTCTCTCTCTCTCTCTCTCTCTCTCTCTCTCTCTCTCTCAGTTAGTCTTGACGTTTCTTTCCCTGTAAAAAAAAAAAAAATCGTCCCTTCGACCCCTAGCTGCAACCCCTCTCATTCCTTTTACTGTACCTCCATTCATATCCACCCTCTCCTACCAATTATTTCTTAGCGCAACTGCAAGAGGTTTTCCTCCTGTTACACCTTCCAAACCTACCTACTCTCAATTTCCTTTCCAGCTCTGAATGACCTCGTAGGTCCCAGTGCTTGGCCTTTTGGCATAAACTCTACATTCCATTCCATTCCCAGAGAAGCAACATTTCTCACGGGATACAGGGACTTTCTTCAGTGACTTTCCTCCCAGGTCTTGAAATATACTTTTTCAGCTCTGAAACTGAGACGAGGTCCAAGTTGAATTAGGCTTAATCTTGACGTTATTACGCGAGTCTAAAATGGTGTCAGGTTAGTTAACAGGGCTATCAAACTTTTTCATTATATAGTGTTTTTAATTATGCAAAGGGGAACGGTCCACGTATATGAATATTGAGACGGGTAGGGGGAATTGGATGGATTTTTAGTTTTCTGAAAAGAAAACTATTGTGGCGGCTTTGTCTGTCCGTCCGCACTTTTTCTGTCCGCCTCAGATCTTAAAAACTACTGAGGCTAGAGGGCTGCAAATTGGTATGTTGATCATCCACCTTCCAATCATCAAGCAAACCAAGTTGCAGCCCTCTAGCCTCAGTAGTTTTTCATTATATTTAACGTTAAAATTAGCCATACTCGTGCTTCTGGCAACGATGTAGGATAGGCCACCACCGAGCGCCATGGCTGAACGTTTCATGGGCCGCGGCCCATACAGCATTATATCGAGGCCACCGAAATACATTCAGAATGAAATATTTATTATAATTACTTTTGTTCCTTAAGGTATTAACTGAACCCAAAAGTAATTGAGAAATACATTCAGACTGAAATATTTATTATAATTACTTTTGTTCCTTCAGGTATTAACTGAACTGAAAAATAATTGAGAAATCTATCAGCCTGAAATATTATTATAATTACTTTTGTTCCCTCAGGTATTAACTGAACTGAAAAATAATTGAGAAATCTATCAGCCTGAAATATTATTATAATTACTTTTGTTCCTTCAGGTTTTAACTCAGCACAAAAATATTTGAGAAATACATTCAGATTTATAAATAATAAAATTACATTTATGCTTCAGGAGTTAACGAAACAAACAGAATTGAGAAATACATTCAGATAAAATCATTAAAATTACTTTTATTCCTTCAGAAGTTAACGAAACAAACAGAATTGAAAAATATATTCAGATAAAAATATTAAAATTACTTTTATTCCTTCAGGAGTTAACGAAACAAACAGAACTGAAAAATATATTCAGATAAAAATATTAAAATTACTTTTATTCCTTCAGGAGTTCACGAAACACAAACAGAATTAAGAAATATATTTAGGTTTATAAATGATAAAATTACATTTATTCCTTCAGGAGTTAACGAAACAAACAGAGCTGAAAAATACATTCAGATAAAAACATTAAAATTACATTTATTCCTTCAGGTGGTGAAGAAGCACAAAAATAATTGAGAAATATTTTCAGATAAAAACATTAAAATACATTTATTCCTTCAGGTGGTGAAGAAACACAAAAATAATTGAGAAATATATTCAAATAAAAACATTAAAATTACATTTATTCCTTCAGGTGGTGAAGAAACACAAAAATAATTGAGAAATATATTCAAATAAAAACATTAAAATTACATTTATTCCTTCAGGTGGTGAAGAAGCACAAAATAATTGAGAAATATATTCAGATAAAAACATTAAAATTACATTTATTCCTTCAGGTGGTGAAGAAACACAAAAATAATTGAGAAATATATTCAAATAAAAACATTAAAATTACATTTATTCCTTCAGGTGGTGAAGAAACACAAAAATAATTGAGAAATATATTCAGATAAAAACATTAAAATTACATTTATTCCTTCAGGTGGTGAAGAAACACAAAAATAATTGAGAAATATATTCAAATAAAAACAAAATTACATTTATTCCTTCAGGTGGTGAAGAAGCACAAAAATAATTGAGAAATATATTCAAATAAAAACATTAAAATTACATTTATTCCTTCAGGTTGAAGAAGCACAAAAATAATTGAGAAATATATTCAGATAAAAACATTAAAATACATTTATTCCTTCAGGTGGTGAAGAAGCACAAAAATAATTGAGAAATATATTCAGATAAAAACATTAAAATTACATTTATTCCTTCAGGTGGTGAAGAAGCACAAAAATAATTGAGAAATATATTCAAATAAAAACATTAAAATTACATTTATTCCTTCAGGTGGTGAAGAAACACAAAAATAATTGAGAAATATATTCAGATAAAAACATTTAAATTACATTTATTCCTTCAGGTGGTGAAGAAGCACAAAATGAAGTGAGAAATATATTCGGG
>NC_089741.1:32743802-32771302 GCF_040412425.1 Macrobrachium rosenbergii
CTCTCTTTTGAATTTCGCGTGATTTCCCTCGCAATCGATCCGTGCTGCCAAAGGAGGAGTTTGATATTGGAAATTCAAAGGGGAACGCAGGACCCCACTCCCCGCCCCCCACTAGCTCCCCAAAACTCCTATCGCTGACAGATTTTACTTCCATTAAACAAATGGAATCCTCCTGACATACGCGAACGAGTGACCAGGGCTTTCTGCAGTCTTTAGGTCTTTCCAATGTATGTATGTCGTTTCAATATATATGTGTATATGCATATGTATATATATATATAGATATATATATGTGTGTGTGTGTGTGTACATATATATATATATATATATATATATATATATATATATGTTTATATATATATATATATATGTGTGTAATTGTAATAGCCAAATGGTACCTCGTTCTGATTAGGGGACCCAGGTTCGTTTCTTGCTACAGACATCAGAATGTCTTCATATATATATATATATATATATATATATATATATATATATATGTGTGTGTGTGTGTGTGTGTGTGTGTGTGTGTGTGTGTGTGTGTGTGTATAGTTCTCTTTGATCTGTCTTTAGAAACTAGCGGATTCTATCCTGAAAAGATTGGACGAACTTTGTAGCACAATTCAGGCATCATTTGGTGATCCTTCCCTCTGACGAAAGTAATATTTTAAGGACTGTTTGGAAAATTCGCTGTTTTATTGACTGATCTGATATCTCCAGATATTGTGACGCGGATGTCACCTCACAAACTCCTCATACGCATTCTACGTTACTTCCTTGCTTAGAGATGTAATGTAATTACATCTGTTTAATAATGACATTTAGATTTTATAAGAATGTGCAATTGAAACTTCAAAAGGTCCATGAAGATGCAATGCGTTACTACCCTAAAGCAATTCTTGTATTTTATAACTTACTTATATTTTTATCTATCTGTTTTTTAATTTGTTGGTTTTTTTTTCCTTTCTAATAACTGATCTTTTCTTTCTGTATTTCCTATTTACCTTCCGTTACTTCTTTTAAATAAACACCACAGTTCTTTGGAAGCTTGAATTTCAAGTCAATGGCTCCTGTGGTGGGCTTGTTCCATATGAATAGGGTTCATCTCTGGAATGATAATGATACCTATATTTCCCCTGTGGCTTAAGAATTGTTCAATAATTTTGTAAATTATGATCTCATTGCAATTATAATTTACGACAGAATTATTGAACAATTCTTAAGCCACAGGAGAGGAAATGTATGTATCATTATCATTCAGAAGATGAACCCTATTCATATGGGAACAAGTCCACCAAATGGGCCACTGACTTGGGATTCAAGCTTCCAAAAAATATGGTGGTTATTTTAAAACGAGAAACAGGGATAATAGGAAATATAAAAAGAAGAGATCAGCTATTAGAAAAGAAAAATTAAGTTAACAAATTATACACAGAATGATAAAAATATAAGTGTTATAAAATACAAGATTTGCTTTAGGCAGTAATGCATTGCATTTTCGCTTGAACTTCTGAGGTTCCAATTACACGACATTCTTAAAATTTATATGTCATTATCAAACAGAAATCATCATATACCCTTTAACTATTCTTGCCTGAAACTGAAGAATATTCATATTGAAAAGCATTGTATTATCAATGGCATCATAAAATTCAAAGGTCATTGTTAAACAGAAATCATCATATACCCTTTAAATATTCTTGCCTGAAACTGAAGAATATTTATGTTGAAAAGCAAAATATTATCAATTAATACACGAAGCTTGCAGATGTTTTTCATTCTTAATTTTTCATTTTATTACAAAATTCATCCATTCAACACGAACCTTCCCCTAAGCCGCGTTCCTTGAAGACAGTCTTTGATGGCACAAAATGGTTCGGCTATTATTTTTTTCATTTTGTTTACAAATTTATCCCTTCAACACGAACCTACCCATAAGCCGCGTTCCTTGACCGCGGTCTTCGCTAGTACAAAACGGTTCGGCATTATATTTTTTCATTTGTATTCAAATTCCTCCCTTCAACACGAACCTACCCCGAAGCCGCGTTCCGTGACCGCGGTCTTCGCTGGAACAAAACTGTTCGGCATTATACTTTTTCATTTGTATACAGATTTATCCCTTCAACACGAAGCTACCAGAAGCAGCGTTAGGCCTGAGAGAGAATTGACCGCCCTCAGACAGGCCATAAGAAATATTTCTGGAGAACATGGAACCGCTCTTAGCGGATACGGACTGACGAGGAATGTCGTTCCCAGATATTTCTGTATTGCTGATAAAATACAAAAAAAACAGCTTTAGAGAAGATCTTTGCATATTTTCGTAAGGGTATCAGCTATTCGAACACACGCACTATATATATATATATATATATATATATATATATATATATATATATATATATATATATATATATATATACATTATATTTATATATATACACATAATTATAATTTCTCCGATAATACTGAATCCTTAACGATTTTTCCTTTTCCCCTCATTTTGGAGAAACTTCTCTCCGGTGAAGGTCAGACAGTGATATTTTATCGCATTTTCTTAAAACTTTCCCCTTTTTTTTTATCCTCCGAGGAAAGTCAGCCACTGATTATTTTCCTTCCTTCTCTTTCACTTCCTGTTTTCATCCCCTCACGATTTTTAGTCTTTTTTTAATTCTGAAGCAAAGGTTATTTAAACCTTTATCCAAACTCCATTGGATAAGTCTGAGTCCTTAAGTAATAATCACAGAATAACTAAAATACTTGACTGATTTTAGGAAATTCTGTCAAGCCAAGCATTGGGTGGGCAGTTTCCACCATCCATTCTTCAGACAGTGAAAAGAGGGAGTTAGAGTGGTTGAACAGCAAGATAAAGATCCAGTAAATAAAGCCGATGAAGTACAAAGATCAAAGAATATCAGTCAGAGGCTGGACAGCAAGACTGAAGAAAGGCAGCGGGGAATGGAATTAAAGTAAAAGGCTAAAACAAAGTGGGTTCAGCTACGGGCCTGAGGGACGCCTCAGACACCGTTCAGTAATGCCTACGGTACCCAGAGTGAGTTAGAACCGTCAGTGCTCCAGAGTGAGGAACACTGACGGTTCTAACTCCTTTTGGGGGAATGACTAGCAAACTGTAAAAGGAGAGTCCCAGTATCAATAGCCCTTTCTCCTCACGTCAGAGGAAGAAGAAGAAGAAGAAGAAGCATAAGGCCCCACAAAAGCATCACTTCCCTCCACCCCAGATCATCTCCAGTTCCTCCCACAAGACGATAATGGACGCCATAACTCAGATCGAGAATTGCTTTAGGAGATGTCCCCATTCTGAATAATCAGATTCCCCTTATCTCTCTCTCTCTCTCTCTCTCTCTCTCTCTCTCTCTCTCTCTCTCTCTCTCTCTCTCTCCTAGCTGGTCTCAGGCAAGGTCAAGTAGACTTTGATTTCAGGCTTCTTCTTCTTTGGGAGTGAGAGGAAATTGAATGGAAACAAGAAAAAGGTGAATGCATTTTCCTTAAGTTATGCAGGGTAAGTATATATATATATATATATATATATATATATATATATATATATATATATATATATATACATACACGTCCTCAAGGTGAATTAACTTTGATATTCAATATTTGTGAATGAATATTGAATGAAATAATTGATACTTGGATGTGTGTGAGTACAACCCTGAACAAAAACAGTTCTTATTAGTTTTCTGTAAAAGAAAACTATTGTGCCGGCTTTGTCTGTCCGTCCGCACTTTTTCTGCCCGCCCTCAGATCTTAAAAACTACTAGGGCTAGAGGGCTGCAAATCGGTATGTTGATCATCCACGCCCCAATCATCAAACATACCAAATTGCAGCCCTCCAGCCTCAGTAGTTTTTATTTTATTTAAGGTTAAAGTTAGCCATAATCGTTCTTCTGGTAATGATATAGGCCAGGCCACCACAGGACCATAGTTAAAGTTACTCGTTTTCGTTGGCGTGACTCCGCGCCGTCTCATGTGGCCGTGAAATCAGTTAGTTTAACGCCAGTCCTTGCGTGACGCATAAATGCATTTAATGGCCCCAGGGGCGCCTTTGTAGAGACCACTCCCGCTGCTGGTGCTACTACAGGAGAAAGTCAAACAGAAATTAACTAGTGAAAAAATACGCCGAAGTCTCTCCGGCGCAATCGAGTTTTCTGTACAGCTTGTAACGGCTCAGCCGACCGATGTTGTATCCAGAAACGGTCAAGTGAAGATACGTCAGCGGCTGGCACCTACAGTGGTGCCAGACGCACGATCAATGGCTAACTTTAACCTTAAATAAAATAAAAACTACTGAAGCTAGAGGGCTGCAATTTGTTGTTTGATGATTGGAGGGTGGATGATCAACATACCAATTTGCAACCCTCTGGCCTCGGTAGGTTTTAAGATCTGAGGGCGGACAGAAATGTGCGGACGGACAGACAAAGCCGGCACAATAGTTTTCTTTTGCAGAAATCGAAAACCAATGATTCCTGTTCTCATAGTTCTTTAGGATGATATGATATGAGGGTGTATTGAAATGATACAGGCGAGCATACGCACTTCTAGCCACACTCGTGCTTGTATGAAAGTTAATGATTATTAATGTATGCACACACACACACAAACGCACTTATATATATATATATATATATATATATATATATATATATATATATATATATATATATATATATATATATATATATATATATATATATATATATATATATATATATATATTCACTGTACAAACTCACTGCACAAAACCGTGTCATTCCTTCTTATAAATCTACATGTCGAGTGCAATTGACTGAACTTTTAAATTTCATGGCTTAGGATAATCCTTTGCAAAACGCGGGAGGCTTAGCCTTAGTAAAAACACACACACACACATCCATACACACACACACACACATACAAATGTAACTGAGAATCCCCTTCAATTTGTAAGGCAATCTGCATCTTACTAACCTTAGTACATAAGCTTGTTCTAACACTACTTCAGTCTTGCGATAGTTATTCCGTCTGTGAATGATTTCTGTGTGTCTGTCAACTCGAGGAGAGACTGGAATTACCATAGACTGCACTTTGAGATCTGTTATGCCTTGGCCCTCTCCTCCTAAAGTGATGAGTCTCAGTCAGCCCAATAGAGTAAAGCTTGCTTCAATATTCTAGCATCAACTACCTTCGCTTACTCGAACACGTAACGCCACTGAGCAGGCTACGGCTGCTGCAAACGGTGCGTCGATTTCTAGCATCGGGATTGCTGGAGTTGTTTTGTTTATCTTGGCTGTAACTAAATTCATTCCTGCTCTCTGTTGCTGCTGACGTCTCCTGAATTTCAGGTGTTTCTGTTTTATTTTGTGTAACTTCGCGTTTATTTGTAAATCGCTTTTTCCTGTGATTTCTCTCTCTCTCTCTCTCTCTCTCTCTCTCTCTCTCTCTCTCTCTCTCTCTCTCTCTCTCTTTTCAACACAATAAAAAAATACTTTTTCTGAAAGAGCTAGAAGCTCAAAATGCCCTCATCTCTCTCTCTCTCTCTCTCTCTCTCTCTCTCTCTCTCTCTCTCTCTCTCTCTCTCTCTTCCTTCAGCCAAAAATTAAAAACCACTTTATTTGAAATAGCCAGACTCTGAAACAATGACTCCACCTCTCTCTCTCTCTCTCTCTCTCTCTCTCTCTCTCTCTCTCTCTCTCTCTCTCTCTCTCTCTCTCTCTCTCCCTTCAATTAAAAACTACTTTATTTGAAATAGCCAGACTTTGAAACAATGACTCACCTCTCTCTCTCTCTCTCTCTCTCTCTCTCTCTCTCTCTCTCTCTCTCTCTCTCTCTCTCTCTCTCTCTCCTTCAATTAAAAACTACTTTATTTGAAATAGCCAGACTTTGAAACAATGACTACACCTCTCTCTCTCTCTCTCTCTCTCTCTCTCTCTCTCTCTCTCTCTCTCTCTCTCTCTCTTCAATTAAAAACTACTTTATTTGAAATAGTCAGACTGAAACAATGATTCCACCTCTCTCTCTCTCTCTCTCTCTCTCTCTCTCTCTCTCTCCTTCAATTAAAAACTACTTTATTTGAAATAGCCAGACTTTGAAACAATGACTCCACCTCTCTCTCTCTCTCTCTCTCTCTCTCTCTCCTTCAATTAAAAACTACTTTATTTGAAATAGTCAGACTGAAACAATGATTCCACCTCTCTCTCTCTCTCTCTCTCTCTCTCTCTCTCTCTCTCTCTCTCTCTCTCTCTCCTTCAATTAAAAACTACTTTATTTGAAATAGTCAGACTGAAACAATGATTCTCTCTCTCTCTCTCTCTCTCTCTCTCTCTCTCTCTCTCTCTCTCTCTCTCTCTCTCTCTCTCTCTCTCTCCTTCAATTAAAAACTACTTTATTTGAAATAGCCAGACTTTGAAACAATGACTCTCTCTCTCTCTCTCTCTCTCTCTCTCTCTCTCTCTCTCTCTCTCTCTCTCTCTCTCCTTCAATTTAAAAACTACTTTATTTGAAATAGCTAGACTTTGAAACAATGACTCCACCTCTCTCTCTCTCTCTCTCTCTCTCTCTCTCTCTCTCTCTCTCTCTCTCTCTCTCTCTCTCTCCTTCAATTAAAAACTACTTTATTTGAAATAGCCAGACTTTGAAACAATGACTCCACCTCTCTCTCTCTCTCTCTCTCTCTCTCTCTCTCTCTCTCTCTCTCTCTCTCTCTCTCTCTCTCTCTCCCTTCAATTAAAAACTACTTTATTTGAAATAGCCAGACTTTGAAACAATGACTCCACCTCTCTCTCTCTCTCTCTCTCTCTCTCTCTCTCTCTCTCTCTCTCTCTCTCTCTCTCTCTCTCTCTCCTTCTTCTTCTTCTTCGTCTTCTTCTTCAACCACAAATGAAAAACTACTATATTTGAAATAGCCAGATTTTGAAACAATGACTCTCTCTCTCTCTCTCTCTCTCTCTCTCTCTCTTTCAGGCTGATTTCCCTTTGGAACCCTCTTGGGTTTATAGTCAGTTGACTCTGTCCACAAGGGTTTCCAGCCGAAGATTCAGAGTAAAAAACCAAGAAAGTCCAACAGGTGGCTCCACCCATATCATTTCTTGACTCACATCTCGTCTGATAAAAGTAAAACGTAAACAGTGAATAAAGATATTAAGAGTCACTTCGGTAGAGCAATCCTGGGTGTCCTTAAAACCGATAAATTTTAATCCAGCATGCTCTGAGGAAAATCACTTTCGATCTTTTTCAATCAGTTTCATGTCGGAGATTTTTCTTATTTATCTTCTCATGATACTTTCAATCGCCTCTCTCCAGGAGGTCCTCGAAGTCACTGGAAGCTTCATCGATTTCCAATGACTCTCCTCAGTGATTCTGATTACGGGGAGAACTTCATACTTTGTCTGGTTGAAGAAAAATGGAAAGTGGGAATTCTAATTACTGAGGGTCTTGGCTTAATTTCAGTCACTGAAAGATATATAATAACTGGGAATCTGTGATCTTCAACAACGTATGCAGATAAGGATATCAATTATTCATATTATGTTCCTGAGAGCTTGTATTTTAATATTTTAATTATTTTTTTATTTATTCGTTCATTTTATCTATTTATCTGTTTGTCTAATAACTAATCTCCTCTTTCTGTATTTCCAATTACCTTCCGTTACTTCTTTCTAATGAACACATAATATTCTTTGGAAGCTTGAATTTCAAGTCAATGGCCCCTGTGGTGGGCTTGTCCCATATGAATTGGGTTCATCTTCTGAATAATAATAATAATAATAATAATAATAATAATAATAATAATAATAATAATAATAATAATAATAATAATAATAATAATAACTACAAAACAATTCGATCTTCTGAACTTATTGAATGACGAGACATTTTTCTCACCATTTATGAGTAACCAGTTTCGTTCCAGCTTTCCAGGTACCTCTCGCATGCTACCCGAATAGTTTAAAACGTATATTTTTTAAGCTTTTCAAGACACAAAAATGATATTTTTTTCTTGTGGTTAAAGTTATATTTTACTAAGTTATAATTATTAGACGAAAATGTCCACACTTGATGATGGTAAGTTTAATGGAGGTATGCTATGAAGAATACCTCTGTTTCACCCCTGGCGAATTTTCCCATAATTTCATTTTCAGTTTTCTGGGAAGAAAACTATTGTGCCGGCTTTGTCTGTCCGTCCGCACTTTTTTCTGTCCGCCCTCAGATTTTAAAAACTACTGAGGCTAGAGGGCTGCAAATTGTTATGTTGATCATCCAGCCTCCAATCATCGAACATACCAAATTGCAGCCCTCTAGCCTCAGTAGATTTTATTTTATTTAAGGTTAAAGTTACCCATAATCGTGCTTCTGGCAACGATATAGATAGACCACCAAGTCCGTCCGGCTCATACAGCATTATACTTGAAGTTTCTGGTGGCCTTGATTATATGCTGTAGCGGCTGTACAGAAAACTCGATTGCGCCGAAGAAACTTCAGCCCATTTTTTACTTGTTTTTTAGGCTCACCGTCCTCCAGCCCGGGGTCACTGCCTCTTTAACCTTTATAAACCTTGGCTGCAATGACCTCAAGTTCACCTCTGACAAGTGAGACTCATAATCTGACGTCAAAAGCTTCGAAGCCAATAAAGTTTAAGCAAAGTTTATTGCCTTCCCCCAATATTTTCTCTTCCTTACTGAGGTATTTTCTTCGCTTTATCATCATATTCTTTATCTTCATATTCGTTCGGGATAAGAATAGTCTTCGGTGAAGAATGGAAGGTCACAAATAAACTTTTGAGACGAAGGAAGCTTGCTGAATTATCACGACGTATTTTGCCTTCGGGACTAATGCACCGATATTGTCAAAAGTTGAGTTACACTTGATGTTCGAACCAAGACACCTATATTCTGGTTCTTGTCTGGGCGATGGAGTCTACCACGATTATTATTATTATTATTATTATTATTATTATTATTATTATTATTATTATTATTATTATTATTATTATTATTATTATACAAAAGTTGAACCCTATTCATATGAAACAAGCCCAAAAATTATTATTATTATTATTATTAAATTATTATTATTATTATTATTATTATTATTATTATTATGAACCCTATTCATATGAAACAATTATTATTATTATTATTATTATTATTATTATTATTATTATTATTATTATTATTATTATTTATTATTATACAGAAGGTGAACCGTATTCAAATGGAACAAGCCCCAAAATTATTATTATTATTATTATTATTATTATTATTATTATTATTATTATTATTATTATTATTATTGTATTATTATTATTATTCAGAAGGTGAACCATGTTCCCATGGAATGAGCCCACAGATTATTATTATTATTATTATTATTATTATTATTATTATTATTATTATTATTATTATTATTATTATTATTATTATTATTTTTATTATTATTATTCAAAAGATGAACCCTATTCGTATGGAACAACCCCACCACAGGGGCCACTGGCTTGAAATTCAAGCTTCCAAAGAATATGATGGTGTTCACTAGACTACCCAGGGTTACACCCACGAAAATTTATGTACACATAAAATCCCTTTTATTGAAACTTCCATTTTCTCGTGATTTATACCCTGAGTTGTAGACCCTTGCAAGTTGACACTCCTTCACAGCCTTGCAATAATGCAATGAAATACCCAGAAGCTGCATCAGTGCCAATATTCACGTAAGGCATTTTTGCAGGACATAATTTCCATGGCTTCTGATCCGTGAAAGGTAAAAATATTTTGTACAGGTTACACAGGGGCGAGATTTATCTGAAGACAATCAAGTATTGTTTCCCTTGAAATATGTTCATTTCTTATTTGTCCTGAGTGCTAGGTTTCTCTCTCTCTCTCTCTCTCTCTCTCTCTCTCTCTCTCTCTCTCTCTCAAGTCAAATGGGTACGTTTTTTTCTCTCTCTCAAGTCAGATGGGTCTCTCTCTCTCTCTCTCTCTCTCTCTCTCTCTCTCTCTCTCTCTCTCTCTCTCTCAATTCAAATGGGTACGTTCCACAGAACATTGACCAATACGTCTCAGTTGACGTAAGCTGTGAATCATGGAGTTGCTTATTAGTCGACTGTTGTGGGTCAAACTGGTATGGGAGAGAGAAACAGAAAGAGAGAGAGAGAGAAGAGAGAGAGAGAGAGAGAGAGAGAGAGAGAGAGAGAGAGAGAAAATTGGGCATTATCGAACCGTTCTTCGTAAAAATGTATGCGGTCATATTATTCCAAAATGGAGGAGGACCTCGACGCCTCCTCTCTCTCTCTCTCTCTCTCTCTCTCTCTCTCTCTCTCTCTCTCTCTCTCTCTCTCTCTCAATCTTATCCAATTAAGAGGAGAATTAAATGAAAGGGTGACTGGCTATTAAGGGCAATTGATGAAGGATTCAGGTCCTATTATTTCATTCGAAAAGTGAGAAAGGTTCCTACAGGACCTCTTTATCTTGAGTGTCCTTGGTACAGGTCCTTTATGCCTGAAAAAAATAGTTTTTTCTCTTATATTTTTGTTTTTCAAAGTCAGGAAGATTTTCCAAATAAAATTATGTTTTCTCTTATATTTGTGTTTTTCAAAGTCATGTAGACTTTCCAAGAAAAATCATGTTTTCTTTTATACTTGTGTTTTTCAAAGTCATATAAACTTACCAAATGATTAGTTTTGTCTGATTGATGTGACCAAAATTCCACTAAAGTCAATATGATACCACAATTATAATATCAGGATGATTCACCATTAAAAAGTATAATATCAGAAGAAAATATTATTGCCATTTTATCCAATAAGAAATATATTTTCCTGAAGGTTTACGTTTCCCTAATGACAATTTGTGTTAAAAATTTAATAAGAAATATGATATTACCATTGGCTTACAAATTGTGTCGAAGAAATAGATGATTTTCATATTGGAAATCTGACAAATTGTACTGAATATAGAAGGTCATATGAGAGGAGATGGGTGGGGGGTGGGGTTGTGGATGGGGGTTTGGTGGGAGTTAGGATGGAAGGGTATGTATCCTACTCCAAAGAAACTTAAACTCATTTATGGTAGGGGAGGGAAGTGCCTTCAGTGCACCTTACGTGTTGCCCTGTAGGCATTGCTGAAGGGTGTTTGCAGATTCCCTTCGGCCCTTATCAGAAAGGATAAAACTTAACTTTTTTTTTTCTTCAGAAAGAATAAAGTTAAAGCTTTTTTCTTTCTCAGAAAACCTGCCACTCTAATTTCTTCTTTCTTCAGATAGAACAAAGCTCTAATTTCTTCTTTCTCAGGATAAAAAGATTTTTTCTTTCTCAGAAAGGATAAAATTAAAAATTTTCTTTCTTCAGAAAGAATAAATCTGAAATTTCTTCTTTTTCACAAAGAATAACCCTAAAATTTCTTCTTTTTCTGAAAGAACAAAGCTAAAGTTTCTTTTCTCTCTGAGAGGAATAAAGCAATAAGGCTAGAATTTCTTCTTTCTCAGAAACATTGAAGCTAAGAACCTGACTGGCTGGCTGGCTACCATGCAGATCCGTTAGCCAATCAGAGCCCAGTACTCGTGTTCAGGAAATACGTCGATCCCAGATGAAAACATTGAGGTTAAAATAAGCCAAGTTTAAACTTTCCCACGATCGTGGCTATTCGATTCCTGATAGCCAGTCTGCGACGTTCTAGCTAGTTCCAAAAGAGCTAGTTCCAAAAGAGCTACTGTAGTTCTAAAAGAGCTGGTTCCATAAGAGCTTGTTCCAAAAGAACTAGTTCTAAAAAAGCTTGTTCCACAAGAGCTAGTTCTAAAAGAGCTAGTTCCAAAAGAGCTGGTTCCAAAAGAGCTAGTTCCAAAAGAGCTAGTTCCAAACGACCTAGTTCCAAAAGACCTAGTTCCAAAAGGGCATGTTCCACAAGAGCTAGTTCCTAAAGAGCTAGTTCCAAAGAGCTTGTTCCAAAGAGCTAGTTCCAAAAGAGCTAGTATAGTTGAGTTAGTGCAACAAAATTGCTAGTGTTATAATAGCTAGTGCCAAAATCGCTGCTGTGACAAAATAGCTAGTATAGTACATTTTAGCTAGTACTGAAAGAGCTGTTAACCAAAATAGCTAATTTCAAGGAACCGTAGTTTGTGTTTAAGTGTTAAAACGGTTCACGATAAATACTTGGGTAGTTAGCAGAACAGGCTATATATTTTGCTCTTAGCTCTTATCCTTGTTTCTGTTTTGCATTTCTTTTATTGTTAGCAGAAATCCAGCAGTGTATTTTACCCATCGCGACGAACGTCAGCAAGTCCCAGAAAGGAAGAGATGTGGTGAGCTGTCTAGACAGCCTGAATTCCATAGAAATCAAACCAAATCAATAAGATATTTATACATTCTTCGATCTGAACTGTCCCCTTTCCTCTTCGACTAAAAATAAACACGAAAAGAGGAAAACTCGCATTATCTCATAACGACCTTCTCTGAATTTTTTTTTCAAGATGTCTAGAGTTAAAAGCACTCGACTGCCACTTTACTCAAGGAGGAGGAGGAGGAGGAGGAGGAGGAGGAGGAGGACGACGTCGTCCTTGAACGACGCAGGGGGCGAGACAGTTGGAGAAGGACGAGTTTTTGCTCTCGACAATGAGGCTAGAAAATGCAAGCTCCTCTCTCCATGTCAGTTGATGAAGTGGTCTTCTTCAGCATGACCTTGAAGTCTGCGTCTTGGCTGGGATGGAATAAAGGCCTTGGACGTGACTGAAAAAGATAGATAGATAGATAGATAGATAGATAGATAGATAGATAGATAGATAGATATACTCTAGTATTCGAAGTCAGTAATCGAATCTGTTTGCCTACGACGACAATTTCTTCCTCTTAAAGAACTTTCAAACTTGTCTCTCAAAGTAGGGTATATCATAGCCTTCGTGAATGATGTTTATTTAATCTCTTATTTTTATATTCACATTTCTCTCCATTTAAAATATTCATTCAGATCTCTCCGTGTTATCAATAAAGAAGAACGTTCTACGGTGTTTTAAAAAACACATATATATATATATATATATATATATATATATATATATATATATATATATATATATATATATATATATATATATATATAAATTATCAGTGACGAGCATTACTTTTTGCCATATTAATTATTACTCGACCAGGAGCTGAAGTTTTGAAACTGCTTTACAACGACCAGAACTGGACAATTATCTCAAAATTCTAAAAGCCAAACTGAACCAAACTATTCTCCTTTAAAAATCAGACGTAACGGGAATAATCTTATTCAATAGCAATAAACTCTTACGTTCTATCAATTTCGAAAAAAATGAAGATGAATCATAGATTGCCAGTGGCGTCGGGAAACACATCTTAAGAATTCAAGTTCCCTTCAACTTTAGCCCAGATGGGGACAAGATTCCTGTTTCCTTTGTGAGAGTGTACCCAGATGGGAATGGGGTGGAGGGGGGGAACAAGAATGAAACATGTCGCCCCGACAGAAGCAGTGTTTCCTTTTCTAAAAAGTGTACCCATTTCGCTTTGTGAAGAGTGGACCCAGAACCTGTAAAGGGCCACAGAGAGAACCCACCTGAACCAATAATTCTTGAGAAGGTTAAAGGGACTAGAGAGTAAGGGACCACTTGGCTTGAATGTTGATTGTTTACCGAGATATTTGGGGACGAACTGACTATGGGGCCATCTTGGTACACTTTGATGTTGTCTTTGTGTATTATTTAGGTGTATTCCTGTTAGGATAGGTAAGAATTATATGATATATATATATATATATATATATATATATATATATATATATATATATATATATAATATTTATCCTTAATGAACAATATGAATTTCAATTCTAAATGACCGAATGAAAGGGAGAGAGACGGTAAAAGCTATTAAACGATTTCCTAGATAGTAATTATCCTCCTGCAATTTATGATAATGAATGAAACCGCAGCAGCCTTTGTGAGAGACTCTTATTTTGGATTCTCTCTCTCTCTCTCTCTCTCTCTCTCTCTCTCTCTCTCTCTCTCTCTCTCTCTCTCTCTCGACAGCCATTCTTGCAGTTATTCATTTATGTTTTTAGGACCTATAAGAAACTGCCGTCGTGTATTTAGTCATTTTCAGTCATCATTTTTCTCTCTCTCTCTCTCTCTCTCTCTCTCTCTCTCTCTCTCTCTCTCTCTCTCTCTCTCTCTCTCTCTTTCTTATTACATTTTTCTTTTATAAGTCAGATGCAGCACGCTGCTTCATATCGTATAACAGCACAATTAATTATTTGAACCGTATGTTACAAGTCCAGTTTCATATATGGAATCATTGTACCGTCACATCCAAGGCACTCTGAATTACTTGCAGTATTCTCCAAAGGAGGTAATACCGTCAGTGCACCTCACATGACGCACTGTAGGCACAGAGAGGACTTTTCAGTCAAGTTACTAAGACAGATGCAACACTCGGGAGCGCATTCAACACGAATTTGTGACAAAATCAACTTCTCTCGCCTTTCCCCCGTAGGGGGGGTCAGTGCCGTCGGTGCACCTTATGCCGTACACTGTAGGTATTACTTAAGGTTCTTTGCAGCGTCCCTTAGGCCCCTAGCTACAACCCCCTTTCGTTCCTTGTACTGTACCTCCTTTCATATTCTCTTTCTTCCATCTTACTTTCCTCAGCCCTCTCCTAACAATTGATTCATGGTGCAACTGCTTTGAGGTTTTCCTCCTGTTATACCTTTCAGACCTTTTCTGTCAATTTCCGTTTCAGCGCTGAATGACCTCATAGGTCCCAGTGCTTGGCCTTTGGCCTGAATTCTGTATTCAGTTAAGTTTTCACCTTTCTTGTGAAAGCATTCAGTATAAAATCTTGATATCCTCCCTTGTGAGTACATTTAGCATAAAATCGTGGTAAAATTAATCTTTCGGTTTTATATAACTGCATTCAACGTAAGATCGTGACTCTCTCGCCTTTCTTGTGAATGCGTTCAACACTAAATCGTGACAAAAGACAAAAAACTAACCTCTTGCCTTTCGTGCAAATGCGTTCAGGGTAAAATCGTGACAAAACTGATCTCTCGCTTTTTTTGTGAATGCATTCAAGGCAAAATCGATCATCTTGGCTAAACCGGTTTTCCAGGGGCGGCTCCGACCTGTCCGGTTTTCCAGGGATGGCCCAACCTGTTTTCCAGGGACGGCTCCGACCGGTTTTACAGGGACGGTTCCGACCGGTTTTCCAGGGACGGCCCTGACCCGTCCGGTTTTCCAGGGACAGCCCAACCGGTTTTTCAGGGACGGCCCATCCAGTTTTCCTGGGATGGCCCAACAGGTTTTTCAGGGATGACTCGACCAGTTTTCCAGGGACGGCCCAACAGGTTTTTCGGGGACAGCCCAAAAGGTTTTTCAGGGACGACCCGACCGGTTTTCCAGGGATGGCCCAACCAGTTTTTCAGGGACTGCCCGATCGATTTTCCAGGGACGGCCCGACCGGTTTTCCAGGAATGGCCCTATATAGTTTTTCAGGGACGGCCCATTCGGTTTTCCAGGGATGGCCCTGTACAGTTTTTCAGGAATGGCCCGTCCGGTTTTTAATGGATGGCCCAACAGGTTTTCCAGGGACGGTCCAACAGGTTTTCCAGGGATGGCCCAACAGGTTTTCCAGGGACGGCCCAACAGGTTTTTCAGGGACGGCCCGTCCGGTTTTCCAGGGATTGCCCGATCGGTTTCTAGGGACGGCCCATCCAGTTTTCCAGGGATGGCCCAACCGGTTTTCCAGGGACGGCTCCAACCCATCCAGTTTTCCAGGGGCGGCTTGACCAGTTTTCCAGGGACGGCCAAACCAGTTTTCCAGGGACGGCCTGACCAGTTTTCCAGGGATGGCCTCGTACAGTTTTTCAGGAATAGCCACGTCTGGTTTTCCAGGGACAACACCGACCTGTCCAGTTTTCCAGGAGTACCCCACCCGACCGGTTTTCCAGAGAATGCCTCACCTGACCGGTTTTCCAGCAAATGCCCTGACCCGTCAGGTCTTACAGGGAATGCTCCACACGACCAGTTTTCCAGGAACAACCCTGACCCGTCCGATTTTCCAGGGGCAGCCCTGACCCGTCCGGTCTTCCAGGGACACTCAGACCGGCTCTCCACGCGCACGGCCTCCTTGACTAATTATAGTGCGTCTGCAAACACTCCTGTGTTGACATTCATCGATCGGTTATGGATCCAAGTGGCGCTTGTAATCACGACCTCTGGCTATCAGTCAAGACAGTTCAGATTCGCCTTGACACCTTTCGTCTCTCTCTCTCTCTCTCTCTCTCTCTCTCTCTCTCTCTCTCTCTCTCTCTTTACCAGCCAGCCGTTTTGTACTTAATACGTGTATTTCAGGCCTAAAAGAAACTGCCTTCGTATATGTAGTCTCTCTCTCTCTCTCTCTCTCTCTCTCTCTCTCTCTCTCTCTCTCTCTCTCTCTCTCTCTCCACCAGCCAGTACTTGTTCAGACTTATAAGAAAGTGTCTTCGTGTATTAAGTCATTTTAGTTATTATTCTCTCTCTCTCTCTCTCTCTCTCTCTCTCTCTCTGCCAGCAGTCTTGTAGTTATATTTAGGTTTTCAGACCTAAAAGAAACTGCCTTCTTATATGTAGTCTTGTTAATCCCTCTCTCCTCTCCTCTCTCTCTCTCTCTCTCTCTCTCTCTCTCTCTCTCTCTCTCCACCAGCCAGTCTTGTGCTTGTCCATGCTGTTTCATCAAGTTTAGGAAGAAAAACACTATGACGATGTAAAATCTTCTACAGTATCGAGTTTTAAGATTCTCAATTATAAAAAAAAAAAAACACATAAGTAGTGTTATTAAGTTTGAAAAAAACACCACCATGAATTAATATCTTTTAATCATTCATACATGAGATCAACATTTATAAATAAAATACACATAGACAGTTGCATGATGATCTAATGTCTTTTAAGCATTCATACATGAGATCAACGATTATAAATAAAATACACAAAAGCATTTTCATTAAGTTTAAGAAGCAAAACGCTCTGATGAAATTCCCGCGAGTTTATATCTGGTCAGATGGCGAGCATGTCGCGTTCCCAAAGCGTAACAGAGACTCTCTTATTTTTCCTATTTTCCTTCATTCGGTCAATCCTCTCGAACTTTTTTCTCCTCCCCATTCCTGCCACTTATCACCGATTCCTCTCTGCGTCCCTCTAAAATCGACGCTCATTTCTCTCCGAAATGACAGTTCCTGGTCTCATTTCCCAGCTGTGCATGCCACCGTTTATTTTTTCCCCACCCTGTTTAGACTCAAATTCCACTTCAGTAAACTTTCAGTACATTTCCAAGCGAGGGAGAGAGGAAGGTTCAGATTTCCAGGTGTCATGGTCTTCCTTGCTGCGAGTTGCCCATGGCATCTGTCATTTTGAATTCCCAGAGTTTTCTTATATTCTCCGTCATAATTTTGATGCTCTAAGCTCCATTGAGGAAAGGTTGTTATATCTAATGTGTTTCGGCCCCGCTGTCGAATTTCTCCAAAGTTCCAGAGGTCCTTTTCTTCCTCACGCCGTTGGACTGTGGAACAGTCTTCGCACTGAGGAGGTCGTGCAATTGGAACTTGAGAAACTCAAGCAAAGATGCAATGCATTACAACCCTGATACAATTATCTGTGCATTTTAATAATTTGCATACAATTTTTCTAGTTATTTAATAATTTGTTAATAAGTGATGTCTTCTTTCTGTATTTCCCATTACCTTCTGTTACTTCTTTCTAATTAACACAATGATATTCTTTGGGAACTTGAACTTCCAGTCAATGGCCCCCTGTTGGTTTGTTCCATTTGAATAGGGTTCATCTTCTGAATAATAATAATAATAATAATAATAATAATAATAATAATAATAATAATAATAATAATAATAATAATAATAATAATAATATCACCTTCTGTTACTTCTTTCAAATGGCCACCATAATATTCTTTGGAAGCTTGAATTTCAGGTCAAGGCCCTGTGGTAGGCTTGTTCCATAGGAATAGAGTTCATCTTCTGAATAATAATAATAATAATAATAATAATAATAATAATAATAATAATAATAATAATAATAATAATAATAATAATAATAATAATAATAATAACGTTTTCTTTTCATGTTCTTGAATATCATTTCTCAGTACAAATACGTCAAGGAAAAAATGATGAACTGCTCTTTTCCTCTCAAATCAAATAAGATCAGACTTCTTTTTGGGGGGAGGACTGAAACTGCCAAAAAAGTTCATCAAAAATGTTCATTATATTTTCAAAACTGAAGTTCGTCATCATCAACTTGGGGGGACAGTTTCCGTCAACTTTGACGGGTCTTGTAAGGCGTCCGGGACAGGAAGGTTTGAATAATGGCGTCGCCGATTCAAAATGAATCACAACAAAATGGAAAACTTTAATCTGGCTCTGGAGAACAGGTTGATTTTATTTTCGAGCGATGATGAATGAAGGTGATAACGCTGAGAGAGTATAGGAAGAGATGAAAGCCGTTTATCTGTCATTGTATTTTCTTTGCCTTGATAATGATGGGTTTAAGTATGTAATGAAATATCTGTTTTATTTTTTTAAGTTGACATTATATATCCAAATCTGATGGGTAAGACGCAACATGAATCTCATTATATTTTCTTTACCTTGATAATGATGGTTTCAAGTATACAATGAAATATGTTTTATTTTTTTTTTAGTTGACATTATAAATCCCCATCTTATTTAACTAAGAAGCAACATGAATTTCCATTGATAATGAAAGAGGAAATTTGCCGTATATATAATATATCTGCTGTGACGCGAACCTTTTGCAAGCAAAATCAATCAAATAATCAAGCCAAAAGCAACAGGCAAGAAAATGGGAGAGGAGTAAGACACAGCAGAAGACCGAAAGGAGAGAGAGAGAGAGAGAGAGAGAGAGAGAGAGAGAGAGAGAGAGAGAGAGAGAAATAATGGCTTAATAAGGAACTTTCGACCGGCGATCTATAAGAAGCTCTCCTCATATACGAGGCTTCTTCTCCAATACTTGGGTCATTCTCCTGAAGCTTTGGAAAGATATATGAGATCAAGCGAGGCTCGGGGGATAATGGGATGACACGAAAGTTTAATTAGAGATTACACCTGGGAGGAAGAAAGAGAGTTTTGACAGACAAGGTGTGTTGCCAAGGTGATAGTAATTTGGGGTACAAAGGAAAGGTGTGATTTTAGTTTACGGTCGAAAGCATTTTGCTTATAGAGTTGTGGTAGGTGATGTCATTGCTATGTCGTTTATAGATGTGCTGTTGTTTAAGGGTTTGAGAGAAGATATTGGGGAATATACATACAACCTTCATGTGTCTGTATATATGCATATATATATATATATATATATATATATATATATATATATATATATATATATATATATATATATATATATATATATATATGTATGTATATATATATATATGTATGTATATATATATATATATATATATATATATATATATATATATATATATATATATATATATATATATAATGCATATGGATACATACATATTTATACATAGACACAAAGATTTTACTTATATTTTCCACTAGCTTCTTCGAAACCCTATATATATAGAAACATGAAGATATAAATAAATATATATACATGCATATATATAATGCATATAGATACAGATATATACATAGACACGAAGATTTTACTTATATTTCCCACTAACTTCTTTGAAACCCTTAAGCAACAGTATATTTATAAAAGAATTACCAATGACATCATCTACCACAACTGAATAAACAAACAGCTTTCTATCCGTAAACTTTAATCACACCTCGTCTTTGTACCCCAAAACCTTATCTATCACCTTGACAACACACCTGCCTGTCGCCATTGTGTGTCTTTTACGAGAAAGGTGTCAAAATTCTCTTTTCTTCCTCTCAGGCAACGCGCGGAGGTGTAATCCCTAATTAAACTTATGTGTAATCTCATCATCCGTGCGGAAAATCCCCAAACCACTCCCCCGCCTCCCCCCGCAGCGTAATCTCATATATCTTTCCCTAAGCTTCAAGAGAATGATCCAAGTATTGGAGAAGAAGCCTCGTATATGAGGAAAGATTCTTATAGATCGTTGGTCGAAATTTCTTTTTAAGCCGTTGTCTCCCTCTCTCGTCTTTCGCTGTATGTATGTATGTATGTATGTATGTATGTATGCATACACACACACACTCATATATATATATATATATATATATATATATATATATATATATATATATATATATATATATATATATTTATTTATATATATATGTATATACATTTGTATATAAATCTATATACATACATATACATATATACATGTATAAATATATATATATATATATATATATATATATATATATATATATATATATATATATAAATATATGCCATTCTGAATAAATCTAAAATAATCACAAGTAAATTTGATCTTTTTATCAATAAAATTGCAAAAAATAAAAATTCTCACTCATGACCCAGAGGCAGAGAGAGAGAGAGAGAGAGAGAGAGAGAGAGAGAGAGAGAGAGAGAGAGAGGGCCTTTCATCCCTGAAAACCTCACAATCATCTGGCATAAATACCAAATGACGAATGACCAGTTCCTATCAATTTGTTCTCCGTGTTGCAGAGACATACACTGCCTTGTCATCACGCACTGACTCCTATAAAGCATCGAATTCTTTTGATTAGCAGTGAAATATTCCTCGGAATTCGGTGCAGAGTCTTCCGGAGCGTGAAACTAACAGTGCTTTATTGCCTGAAATATAAAGGTCAAACCTTCATTTCCGCACGATAAATGAAAGCCTCTGAATCTTGGGGCCTTATTCATCTCGTTTCGCGGTGAAAATCTCCGTGGGCGATTTCATCCTGCGTCGAGTATTTGAAGATATTAATCGCCTCGTCGATATTTCCTCATTCCAAATGTCTTGACCTTTCGTGACCTTTCGTGACCTTTTTTTCTTCTTCGAGTGAGAACTTTATTGCATTCGCCGACTGATTTGATCAAACCTTTTTGATTGCTAGGCGTCGAAGTTTACATTCAAATTGTGGGATAAATATTTTACAAGCTGCGTTTCAGTTTAGTCAGTGGGACGCCCTCCAACAAATTTTTGTAAGTTATCAACAAAAAGTAAGTTTAATTTATTTTTTCTTCTTTCTGTATTTTCCGTTACCTCCTCTTACTTCTTCCTAATGAACACCACATTTTTTGGAAGCTTGAATTACAAGTTAATGGCCCCTTTGGTGGACTTGTTCCATATTATTAGGGTTCACCTTCAGAATAATAATAATAATAATAATAATAATAATAATAATAATAATAATAATAATAATAATAATAATAATAATAATAATAATAATAATAATAATACCATATTCTTTGGAACCTTAAATTTCAAGCCAGTGGCCCCTGTGGTGGGCTTGTTCCATACCATTAGGGTTCATCTTCAGAATAATAATAATAATAATAATAATAATAATAATAATAATAATAATAATAATAATAATAATAATAATAATAATAATAATAATAATCATTTGTTATTTAGTGTGACTGAGTAACATAGACGAAATAACCTCTGCTATGCTCTAGGAACTGCTACAATAGTTCCTGTGATTACAAAAGGTTTATTTATTTTCATTTTGAGCTAGATCCATCTTTCTTTTCATTTCACCAGACCGTGGCCTCGTGAATTATAATACCATCCGTATGAAAAGCCAGTTCATTAGCCCGGAAACTTGGACCAGAAACTCCTGAGGAAAAATCTAAATATACAGAACTTTGGCCATCCAATTTCCAAATGGCTTTCGCGAAGCATCTTGACGACCAGGGAAGCAATAGAACTCCCTCGAAAAGCCTGAGGCCAGAAGTTATTCAATTTATGCGTCATCCACTCAGGCTTCTGCCTTTGAAGTCGACTGAGGCTTGTACGAAACTATTCTTTATAGCAGTCTTTAATTACACCTTCATAACATGACGCAAACCTACTATCCATTTCAGGGATAGCGAGTCATCGTTTTGCTCAAATATCTTTCAAACTAATTGTTTGATCGAAATGGTGCTTTGACACAGTGTACAAGACACCTCCCGCTAATTTTTGGTTATGTAGTGAATTGTCAGATGGTGTTAGTTAAGGCGTTTACGCTTGACTTTTAAAGGCAAAGTCGCATGAGTCAGCAAGACTAATCTACGCAATTAAACGTCCGCTATCTCCCATAGCCATAATCTACACAATCGAACGTCCGCTATCCCCCCATAGACAGGAAAGCGGGGGCGGAGATGGGGAGGCCAGGAAAGTGGGTTGAGGGAGGGATAAGGAGGGGAAGGGAGAGGGAGGGATGGGACGGGGATAAAGGACGTTCGAATGCATAGTTTGGCAATGCTTGGCAACACCATGTGAGTCAAGAGTAAACGCCTCAACTAAAACTATTTAACAATGCACTGTATTGAAAAAAATTAGCGGGAGGTGTCTTGTACACTGAGGCAAAGTACCGTTTCGATCAAATATTTAGTTTGAAAGATAATTGAGAAAAATGATGACTCGCAGTCCCCGAAATGGATAGCAGTCAGTATTGGTTCCGTGTGAACTACAGCGTTTTAGCAAAGTCATAACGGCAATGTATAAAAATCTCATAATAGCACGAGTCACTGGAAGGGTGAAGAAATCCAGTGATGCAAATATAATTATATATTATAAATGTATATATATACAAACGAGGGCTTTAAAGAGTCTGCTCGATTCTCCTTCTCAATCTGATATATATATATATATATATATATATATATATATATATATATATATATATATATATATATATATATATATATATATATATATATATATATATATATATATATATATATATATATATATATATATATATATATATATATAATATATATATATATATATATATATATATATATATATATATATATATATATATATATATACATATATATATATTATAAGTATATATATATATCATATATATATATATAATTTCTTCACATATTTACAAAAATTTCTTTAATGACAAACACTTAAGATCTCTTTCTCCATAATATCAATAATCAATAATTAGGAACTCCTGGACCAATAACGTTAAAATTAAATCATTGGGAGCTCCTGCCCCAATAATGTTAATAAAAAATAATTGGGAACTCCTGCACAAACAATATTAATAATCAATAATTAGGAACCCCTGCACCAATAATGTTAATATCAATTAAGTGGGAACGCCTGCATCAACAATGTTAATGATAAATAACTGAAAACTCCTGCACCAGTAATGGTAATAAATAATGGTAATATAAATAAATAGGGCTCTGCTCCATAAACAGCATTCACTTTCAAGCAAATCAAACCAATGACCCAATAAGGCTCTAATTATTGCCCCAGGTCACTATCCCGCCTCCGGAGGTTCTGGAAACACCATCAACTTTAAATAACTTCATCTTCAAGTAACTTCAACTTCGAAGTAACTTCAACTTCCGTTTCTGCTGCTCGCTTGTTCCTAAAGTCCGACGAAGTTCAGGGCTGAAGTTTCCCATTCCCGTCACTCAGGGGTATCTGGGGAACAGCTACAGAACAGGTAACGTGTCCATTAGAACTTCAGTGGAAGGGAAGTGGATCTCTTGTTCAGGCTACATTGTTGGTGTTTTAATATATATATATATATATATATATATATATACACGCTCTCTCTCTCTCTCTCTCTCTGGTCACTTCAAATCTCTCTCTCTCTCTCTCTCTCTCTCTCTCTCCTGGTCACTTCAAATGACAATGTCGAATGTGACAGCTGAACCATTCCTCAAAACAAGGGTCCCAGAACAAGTCGATTCTGGAAGTATCTCGGACATCGACGATTTGCAAAGTAGACTCTAATTGCGCTCCTGGGACTTTCCGGACCTCAAAAGAATCTCGACCATCTAGGATTTTCACTCCAAAGGGATGCAAATAGGAGCCGAGGACCAGATTTTTAACGAGGCAGCTGTCAACAGATCTTCTGTCAAGTTTCTTCTGGGAGAAGTGGGCTCGATTTGAACTTGTATCAGCTGATGAAATAGAGATGCTTAATACTTCTTCTTCTTCTTCTCCTTCGTCTTCTTCTTCTTCTTCTTCTTCTTCTTCTTCTTCTTCTTCTTCTTCTTCTTCTCAGTTTGAATTCCTAGTCGGGGTCGCTGTTTTGAATGATCGCTTTCCAGGTGTTTCCTAAGGTGCATCTGTACTACAGTCGAACGTCAAAAGCATATGTAAGAAATTTTTCTCATACATGTCACAAACTAGTTGAAAACAAGTCAGCAACTGTAAATGGAGAACGATAGTCATATGAAGCAATGGTCAAGACTATTAAAAAGATGTTCGCTACTTGTGTCCAACTTGTTTGTGATGTGTGTGCAGTAAGTTGGCGATTGGGTAGGACTAACGATAAGGCATTTGTTGACTTGTATCCAACCCGTTTGTGATGTGTGTGCAATAAGTTGGCGACGGGGTAGGACTACCAATAAGGCATTTGTTGACTTGTATCCAACTTGTTTGTGATGTGTGTGCAATAAGTTGCCGATGGGTAGGACTACCAATAAGGCATTTGTTGACTTGTATCCAACTTGTTTGAGATGTGTGCACAATAAGTCTGCGACTGGGTAGGAATACCGATAAAGCATTTGTTGACTTGTATCCAACATGTTTGTGACATGTGTGCAATAAGTTGGCGACTGGGTAGGACTAACGATAAAGCATTTGTTGACTTGCATCCAACTTGTTTGTTACGTGTGTGCAATAAGTTGGAGATTGGGTAGGACTACCAATAAGGCATTTGTTGTGGATTTTGTTTGTCCTCCCCCGGGTGACAGTAGGGGAGACATGACGCAGCCAGCCACCCCCTGCAAATCGGTTTGTCCGCCCCGGGTGGGGCGGGGTAGGTAGGGATCTGAAGGGCAGGGGAGACAGCAGAGCGTGTAGCGTGCGCTAACTAGCTCGTAATAATAATAATAATAATAATAATAATAATAATAATAATAATAATAATAATAATAATAATAATGAAACAAGCCGACCCAGTAACGAGGCTACAATATTGTTACCTTTGTACATAAATATTTTTAACATTCCTGTGGATTTTAATTCTCAATAATAATAACAATAATAGAGGCAGGTTCGAGCGATGTTAAGTAAGAGAGAGAGAGAGAGAGAGAGAGAGAGAGGAGAGTTCTCTCTCTCTCTCTCTCTCTCTCTCTCTCTCTCTCTCTCTCTCTCTCTCTCATCATAAAATGCACCTTTGCTTACTATGAGGGAATCCTCATCCCCAAGGGATGAAATGGATATTCATGATATAATGTTTCTTTCAAACGATTAGTAAAATATTCATAGTATAGTCTCTCTCTCTCTCTCTCTCTCTCTCTCTCTCTCTCTCTCTCTCTCTCTCTCTCTCTTTCAAACGATTAGTAAAATATTCATGATTAGTAAAATATTCATAATATTCTCTCTCTCTCTCTCTCTCTCTCTCTCTCTCTCTCTCTCTCTCTCTCTCTCTCTCTCAAACGATTCATTATTCCTGCCTCTCTCTCTTACTCTCTCTCTCTCTCTCTATCAAACGATTAGTAAAATATTCATAATATAGTCTCTCTCTCTCTCTCTTCTCTCTTTCTCTCTCTCTCTCTCAATGATTAGTAAAATATTCATACAGTCTCTCTCTCTCTCTCTCTCTCTCTCTCTCTCTCTCTCTCTCTCTCTCTATCTCTCTCTCAAACAATTCGTTTTTCCTCTCTCTCTCTCTCTCTCTCTCTCTCTCTCTCTCTCTCTCTCTCTCTCTCTCTCTCTCTCTCCACTAACTGCCACCGTGAATAGAATTTCATTTCAACAACTCCATCCCTTTACCCCACTTCATCTCGTCCACCTCAAATGTCGACGAGATTTGTTTTTATTTCTGTATTTTTTCCCACCTTCTCTTTCCTCCTTTTCGCGAGACATCGCGAGTAAACATCATTAGGTGAATTCTTTATGGTTATTTTCAAGCCAAAACTTGTGTGTGTTGGTGAGGGGGGGAGGGGGGCTGGAGGGACGGAGTCTTTTGCTCAAATTTCCAGGGGAATTTGGGACGAGAGGAAGGAAGGAAAGAGGAGAAGATGGAAGGAGGATTTTGATCTTAATTTCTTTTTCTTTTTTGGGGGGATGACAGAGTCGAGGATAAGACTGTTATTATTATTATTATTATTATTATTATTATTATTATTATTATTATTATTATTATTATTATTATTATTATTATTATTCAGAAACTGAGCCCTATTCATATGGAACAAGCCTACCAAAGGGTCTCTGACTTGACATTCAAGCTTCTAAAAATTATTATTATTATTATTATTATTATTATTATTATTATTATTATTATTATTATTATTATTATTCAGAACATAAATCCTATTCATATGGAACAAGCCTACCACAGGGGACTTATTATTATTATTATTATTATTATTATTATTATTATTATTATTATTATTATTATTATTATTATTATTATTATTATTATTATTCAGAAGATAAAGAACCCTGTTCATATCAAACAAGCCCACCACAGGAGACTTATTATTATTATTATTATTATTATTATTATTATTATTATTATTATTATTATTATTATTATTATTATTATTATTATTATTATTATTATTTTATTATTATTATTATTCAGAAGATAAAGAACCCTGTTCATATCAAACAAGCCCACCACTGGGGCCAATGGCTTGAAATTCAATCTTCCTAAGAATATCCTGGTGTTCATTAAAAAGAAGTAGGAGGAGGTAAAGGAATATACAGAAAGAAGACTCTAACGTTAATGGTTTCTGTCTTTTGCGGGAGAACAAAACGTGTTATTATCACACCCTAATATACTTTTTTTTACAACCATCCAATTAAAGGGACAAAATTAGAATTTCGCCTCATTATGTTATAGTTTTTTTTGTCGTAATCAACCAAACTTCACTCTTTGACTCGAAGTTTTTTTTAAATCTCGATTTCATTATTTCCTCAGTGGGAAAATAAAAATATTTCCCTCCAGCTTCGTGTTTTAGTTCCCTATTATTATTACTATTATTATTATTATTATTATTATTATTATTATTATTATTATTATTATTATTATTATTATTATTATTATTATTACTATTATTCATTAGATGAACCCTATTCATATGGAACAAGCCCACCACAGGGGCGACTGACTTGGAATTCAAAATTATTATTATTATTATTATTATTATTATTATTATTATTATTATTATTATTATTATTATTATTATTATTTACAAGATGAACCCTATTCATATGGAACAAGCCCACCACAGGGACCACTGACTTGAAATTATTATTATTATTATTATTATTATTATTATTATTATTATTATTATTATTATTATTATTATTATTATTATTATTATTATTATTCATAAGATGAACCCTATTCATATAG
>NC_089741.1:32776302-32786302 GCF_040412425.1 Macrobrachium rosenbergii
ACATAAATGAAATGATTCCAGTCTCAAGAAATAATATTGCCACTGTGTTCGATTGTGTTCGATTCTCCGAAAAAAATTATTTAGAAATAATAATATAATACTACTAATGTAATACATTACGCTAAAATTTATTGTAATGAACTGTACCTAATTCCCGCTGTCGCTTGAGTCCAAATGAGTTTAAAAAATAAAGATGCACTGTCACTCACTTCGTAATCCTAAGAACGTTTTCCTAATTTCCTGTAAAACGAAGCGCAGTAATCTGTCTCCCTTATGAATAACTGCCCGGACGAAAATTCTGAATATTTTTCCCATTACGAGTTGAAATCGGCGCCCAAGAGGAGCGAAAATTGGGTCTCTCGATTTTCACTAAGGGAAATAAAAAAATACGACCCTTGCATTTTATTATGGCAGCTTAATGGGTGGTGCTTATTCAAGAGAGGGCCTTAATTTTGGTAATGGGACCCTAGTGGACAATAAAGTGGGATCGATATATGACCGTAATAATTTTGTTATACTGGCTATTTTTTTTTTTTTAGAGGTTTTAAATAGCAAATAGAGAATGAACGTCTGGGAAGGAAGAGAGAGAAAGAGAGGAAGAGAGAGAGAGAGAGAGAGAGAGAGAGAGAGAGAGAGAGAGAGAGAGAGAGATAGATTGTAAAGAAACATATTTCTGTTTTTTTTTCTCTTTTCATTCATGATGCAGTTCCTTCCACTAACATACTTTCAAATACATAATCACTGTGTGTGTGTGTATGTATGTATGTATATGTATATATATATATATATATATATATATATATATATATATATATATATATGTGTGTGTGTGTGTGTGTGTGTGTGTGTGTGTGTGTGTGTGTGTGTGTGTCTATTTGAATGTCGCGTTTTCCAGCGGGAAAGGCGTCCTCAAAATTAATTGCTAGTACAGTAGAAGGGACAGACAGTCAGACAGACAGACAGAGTAATGAACATCGGGAAGAGCAGAAGAATTCTATGAGAGAGCAAATGTTTACAACTACTCCGCGCGAAAAAATGGCCTCATTTCCCTTTTATGAAAGACGTAAAACTCTGCATTTTACCTAAAAGACTGTCTCTTAACTGTTCTTTACGACTTTTCTCAGTTTTACTTTTCTATAAAGGAAAACTATTGAGATGGCTTTGTCTATCCGCCCTCAGATCTTAAAAACTACTGGCGTTAGAGGGCTGCAAATTGGCATGCTAATCATCCACCCTCCAATCATCAAACATACCAAATTCCAGCCCTCTAGCCTCCTCAGTAGTTTTTATTTTATTTAAAGTTAAAGTTAGCCATTATCGTGCGTCTGGCGACCACCGGACCATGGTTAAAGTTTCATGGGCCGCGGCTCATACAGCATTATACCGAGACCACCGAAAGATAGATCTATTTTCGGTGGCCTTGATCATACGCTGTACAGAAAACTCGATTGCGCCGAAGAAACTTCTGTGTATTTTTACTTGTTTCCTTTCTTAATGTTTTTACCAAACACCTTCCTCATGCCTCAGGGATAGCGAGTGACCAAAGAAATTCCTGAGAAATTATAATTGTTTTCTGGTGAATCTCAGGAGTTTTGTAAATAGGAATTTCTTCAATGTCCTGATTAACTTGATATAACCTCATTGCACGGTTTTGGAATATGGGCTGCGTGGTAATTATTCTTCTAATAAAACTATTCTTAAAGGGATTTTAGGTCATTCTTATGAGAAAGCTACTTTAGGGAAATTTAGGTAATTCTTTTTTGAAAAGCTACTTTAGGGAATTTTAGGTCATTCTTTTTTGAAAAGCTACTTTAGGGAAATTTAGGTCATTCTTTTTTGAAAAGCTACTTTAGGGAATTTTAGGTCATTCTTTTTAGCTACTTTAGGAAAATTTAGGTCATTCTTTTTGAAAAGCTACTTTAGGGGAAATTTAGGTCATTCTTTTTTGAAATGCTACTTTAGGGAAATTTAGGTCATTCTTGTTGAAAAGCTACTTTAGGGAAATTTAGGTCATTCTTGCTGAAAAGCTACTTTAGGGAAATTTAGGTCATTCCTTTTTTAAAAGATACTTTAGGGAAATGTAGGTCACTCTTTTTTGAAAAGCTACTTTAGGGGAATTTAGGTCATTCTTTGTAAAAAAGCTACTTTAGGGAAATTTAGGCCATTCTTGTTGAAAAGCTACTTTAGGGAAATTTAGGTCATTCTTTGCAAAAGGCTACTTTATGGAAATTTAGTTCATTCTTTTTGAAAAGCTACTTTAGGGAAATTTAAATTAAGTCATTTTTGTTAAAATGCTACCTTGGGGAAATTGAGGTTATTCTTTTTGAAACACTACTTTTGGGAAATTTAAAACATTCTTTATGAAACGGTACTTTAGGGAAATTTGAGACATTCCTTTGAAACGCTACTTTAGGAAATTTAGTTCATTCTTTCAAAAGCTACTTTAAAGAAACTTCAGAAATTCTTTTGAAAAAAACACTTTATGGAAATTTGTCTCCCTCCCCACAAAAAAATGTAAAACTCTCTACTTACCAAAATCTTACTTGAATATGAATCCAAAAAACAACATAATCCGAAGATAGTTTAGCCAAGAACCTACCTTACAGAATAAAAGTCGACTTGATGCAAAAAAAAAAACATCTCTTTCGTCAGAGGAAAAATAACAAAGAAAGAAAAACTCATATACTTATGTAAAGAGTCTTTTGACTTATCCCATGACAAACCTAGCCAGTGACAGATCTCGTTTTGTGGGTTTTTTCCTCCGCCAGAAACGAAATGCAGATTCATCTCCTCATATATAAGTAAGGACCACCATTCATGGCATCCCTGTCCTCTGTTTTCATTGTCAAATAAATCTCCTGGAATCTTGGCTCTCCTCCTCCTACCTCCTCCTCCTCATCCTCCTCCTCCTCCTCCTCCTCCTCCTCCTCCTCCTCCTGGAATTATTCAGGTGACTCTCAGACCGAAGGAAGTGATTTATTGCTCCCTAGAATAGGAGGCTTCTTATCATTCGTGGGCTTTCTTATGGCTAAACAAAAAAATGTTTTGTTATCATAGAAGGCTATATTTTATTTATATTAACCCGGTATCTATGGATAACTGAGGCATGGTGATATATATATATGTATATATATATATATATATATATATATATATATATATTTTTTTTTTTTTATTTTTTTTTCTGTGCATTAATACAATCAATAACAGGACCTCATTGAAACTGGATGGCATCTAGCGGAGATTTTTATTCAGTAAAAGTTACAAGCTTTCCAGGGCTAACTGTCCTCATCGTCTGGTATTCAACCAGTTTAAGTGAAAGTATTAATATATATATATATATATATATATATATATATATATATATATATATATATATATATATATATATATATATATATACTACTATATACATAACTATATGTGTGTGTATATATATATGCACACATACATGTGTGTGTGTATCTGAAGGCGACCCTGAAACGCTCTCACTCTAAAATGTCAAGAAACTAATGACCTGTCAAAGGGGTAAATGAATTTCGATACGGGGAAATTATGCTCTCTCTCTCTCTCTCTCTCTCTCTCTCTCTCTCTCTCTCTCTCTCTCTCCTTAAAGTTTGGTAGCTTTGGAATTTCTGTCGTTGGTGGGAGCGATACGAAACTTACACACATGTATACACAAACATACACTCACACATATGTATTATATATGTATGATATATTAAATATATATATATATATATATATATATATATATATATATATATATATATATTCTTTTTTATTACAAGCTTTCGAAAGCTTGTACAATAAAGAATGTTCTTCCTGGTCTCCAATATTATGTATATATATATATATATATATATATATATATATATATATATATATATATATATATATATATATATATATATATATATATATATATATATATATTATATACTGCATATATGTATATATATAAATATATATACATCTTTATATAGATATATATATATATATATATATATATATATATATATATATATATATATATATATAAATAATGAATATATTATTATGCACAACACCTTTCTAAAATCACTTCTGTTTTTATTCGACTTTTCATGTCGTGTTCAATGAAAATATCAGTCCAGACCATTTTTTAAATTACCTTAATTTCACAAAATCTATGATATCACATGTTTTTTTTATTCCTTTTTTTATCAAGATGTCCTTTTTTTGGCTTCAAGTTCAAGGTAGAGGTGAATTCTAAAAAAAAAAACTTATAAAAACCTAGTCCATTTGAAGTCAATGAAAATTAAATGACTAGTATATGCGAAATTAGATCACGTTTGCTTCTGATATATTCATAATCATCTATTATTATTATTATTATTATTATTATTATTATTATTATTATTATTATTATTATTATTATTATTATTATTATACAGAAGATAAACCCTATTTACATGGAACAAGCCCACCACAAGGGCCATTGACTTGAAATTCAAGCTTCCAAAGAATATATAATTTATTATTATTATTATTATTATTATTATTATTATTATTATTATTATTATTATTATTATTATTATTATTATTATTCAGAAGATGAAACCTATTCATATGGAACAAGCCCACCACAGGGGCCATTAACTTGAAATTCAAGCTTCCAAAGAATATTATTATTATTATTATTATTATTATTATTATTATTATTATTATTATTATTATTATTATTATTATTATTATTATTATTATTCAGAAGATGAAACCTATTCATATGGAGTAAGCCACCACAGGGCCATTGACTTGAAATTAAAGCTTCCAAAGAATATTATATGAAACCTATTCATATGGAGTAAGCCCACCACAGGGGCCATTGACTTGAAATTCAAGCTTCCAAAGAATATTTTGGTGTTCATTCAGAAGAAAGATCAGGTAAGGGAAATACAGAAAAAGAGACCCACTCACTCATTAAAAAAGGAAAAAATAAATTAACAAATTAACATATAGATAAAAATGTATTGAATTGCAAAAGGGGAATAGTATTAGGGTAGCAATGCATTGCACCTTCGCTTGAACTTCCGAAGTTCTAGTTGTTTCAAGCAAGAATCTTGAATTAAAATTCCTCCTGTACCACCAGAAACATTTTGCCCACTCGCTGAGGTTCAAAGTTTAATGAAAAGATTAAGCTGAGACTTGAGGCAATCTCGCCAAATTCCTGTTTCGTCGTCGTCATCATAATCATCATTGTTCATCATCTGCAAAGTCTGAAATCAGCCTCATCATCATTCTGTTCTGGGCAAATGTTTTGTGCCAAAACTCTCGTCCTCAGGTATTCATCGTAGCTGTTTCTCATTCATGGCCCAGAATCGTCTACATGTAGTCTAAGGAAGGAAGTTGATGACGTCATTACCTTATTTCTTTTTTATCCATCTTTTCCCACAAACAAAAATCATCCCCGTCGGAGCTTTAGCTCAAGGTGGGGTGAAGGGGGAGGGAGGGGAGGTTAACGAGAGAGATTTAATCATCCGTGCCTTCTTTTAATCCAGGATTTCCTCTTTCGCTTGCTGGAGGTGATTTTCATTCCAGCTTCGCCTGTGAACGGTCTCTCCCTTTTAATGCCTCGCGCTTCTGTTACTTGTATCCTTTAGTTGAGAAGAAGTCTCCTCTGTTCCTTTATCTGTTCCTTTATTCCTCACACCGTTGGACTGTGGAACAGTCTCCCTGGGTGTGGATGGCGTGCAATTGGAACTTCAGAAGTTCATGCCAAGATGCAATGCGTTACTACCCTGATACAATTCTCTTTACATTTTAACGATTGACTTAAATTTTTATCTGTTTATTAATTTATTGATTTATTTTTTTATTTTTTAGTTTTCTGACAAGAAAACTATTGTGCCGGCTTTGTATGTCCGTCCGCACTTTATTCTGTCCGCACTTTTTTTCTGTCCGACCTCAGATCTTAACAACTACTTAGGCTAGTGGGCTGCAAATTGGATGTTGATCATCCACCCTCCAACCATCAGACCCTCTAGCCTCCGTAGTTTTTATTTTATTTAAGGCTGAGGTTAGCCATTATCGTGCTTCTGGCAACGATATAGGAGGACAGGCCACCACGGCCGGCTGAGAGTTTCATGGGCCGCGGGTCATACAGCATTATCGGGTGGATGATGAACATACCAATTTGCAGCTCTCTAGCCTCAATAGTTTTTAAGAGCTGAGGGCGGACAGAAAAAAGTGCGGACGGACAGACAAAGCCGCCACAATAGTTTTTCTTTACAGAAAACTAAAACAAACGGACACAAACAAATTTCATTAACAAGATAAAACCGACCATACCAAAAATAAAGCAGCTGAATTCACATAAAAACAAACAGTTACAATCAAACTGCATTCACAGAAAAAAAACGCCCAAAAGAAGCGCAAAGAAATTGCATTAAAAAACGCATAAACAAATGCAAAAGAAATTGCATTCACAAAAAAAACGCCCAAACAAATGCAAAGAAATTGCATTCACAAGAAAAATACTGCCCAAAACAAACACAAATAAATTGCATTCACAAGAAAAATACTGCCCAAACAAAAAAACAAAATGTATTCACAAGATAAAACCGACCAAAGGAAAAATAAAGCAATTGCATTACAGAAAAAAAAACAGTTACAATCAAATTGAATTCACAGAAAAAAAAACGCTTGAAACAGACACAAAGAAATTGCATTCACGAGAGAAAAAAATAGCCCAAACAAACACAAACAAAATTTGCATTCACAAGAAAAAAACCGCCCAAACAAAAACAAAGCAATTGCACGCACAGAAAAAAACAAACAGACACAAACAAATTAATGCCATGAACAGAGCCGTTCCTTCTGCTGATGGCAAAATGGTCAAAACATTTGCCGAGGTCAGCCATTACGCGTTTTCTTCTCGTGCCCTTAGACACGAATGCCAACCCTCTGCGGTTCTAGAGGTACTAATGAGCACGGAATCTCCTAGGGGCTGTGTTGCACGGGCAAATGTTATGTCCTGAGAGAGAGAGAGAGAGAGAAAGTTAATTTGCATGCAGAAAGAGAGAGAGAGAGAGAGAGAGAGAGAGAGAGAGAGAGAGAGAGAAAGAATTTGCATGCAGAGAGAAGAAGAGAAGAGAGAGAGAGAGAAAGTTAATTTGCATGCAGAGAAAGAAAGAAGAGAGAGAGAGAGAGAGAGTTAAGAGAGAGAGCAGAGAGAGAGAGAGAGAGAGAAATTCAAGACGTTGAGAGAGAGAGAGAGAGAGAGAGGAGAGAGAGAGAGAGAGAGAGGAGAGAGAGAGAATTTGCATGCAGAGAGAGAGAGAGAAAATTAATTTGAATGCAGAGAGAGAGAGAGAGAGAGAGAAAATTAATACAGGAAAATCATTCAGTTAATCTTTGCTTTCTCTTGAACGTTGGAGGTCTTAGCCCAAAAACGTGGAAATCATAAAAAAAAATTGTTTTGTTTAAATAAAAAAAACACGGAACCGGTCAGTGCTATGCTTGCAGAACATTTCTGTCAGCTTTAAACTCCATTTCCAAAACCAGCCGTTGATAAATAGTGCTATCTGAAATGCTTTTTTTATTGCAATGCTTTTTTTGCTTGCAATTTTTCTTGCCATTTTTTGCTTGCAATGCTTTTTTGCTTGCATTTTTCTTTCAATTTTTGCCTGCAATTATTTTTTGCTTACAATTATTGTTTTGCTTGCAATGCTTTTTTGCTTGCAATTTTTTTGCTTGCAATGTTTTTTTTTTGCTTGCAATGCTTTTTTTGCTTACAATGCTTTTTTTTGCTTGCTATTTTTCTTTCAATTTTTTTTGATATTTTTTGCTTGGAGTTTTTCTTGTAATTTTTGCATGCAGTTTTTTTTTTTTTTTGCTTACAATGCTATTAAATAACTATCCTAAATGGGCCACTTAAAACTAATGTTGTCGGTTCGGCATTTTCGCAGACGAGCTAAATATTGGAATGAAACCTTTTTTCTTTTTTTTGCACTGACGGGTCAATCAGAAGCCAATCGAGACCAGCCTATTCACAAAACGTCAGTCCTACTTCCAGCCTTTTTATATATTTTTTCAGATCATTTTAATCAGCGCATCGTCACCAAAGCGTGAAAGGGTTTTCAGTCGGTCGTTTGAGAACAAATTGAGCAAGTAGAAAATCCGCCGAAGTTTTTTCGGCGCAGTCGGGTTTTCCGTACAGCCGTAGGCTACAGCGTATAATCAAGGCCACCGAAAATAGATCTATCTTTCCGTGGTCTCGGTATAGTGCTATATGAGCCGCGGCCCATGAAACCTTTAACTGCTGCCCTGTGGTGGACTATCCTATATCGTTGCCAGAAGCATGATTATGACTAACTTTAACCTTGAATAAAATAAAAATTACTGAGGCTAGAAGGCTGCAGTTTGGTATGTTTGATGATTGGAGGGTGGATGATCAACATACCAATTTACAGCCCTCTAGCCTCAGTAATTTTTGAGATCTGAGGACGGACAGAAAAAGTGCCGACAGTATAAAGTGCGGACGGACAGACAAAGCCGGCACAACAGTTTTCTTTTGCAGAAAACTAAAAACTCTATTCAGTCTCAGAATACTCAGTCTGTTAGCTCACAATCATGTCTCAGAGCACTACATCCATTAATTCTTTTAATTTTTCAGAATTTTGAGTCCATTAATTTCTCAGTTAATCTCGGAATACTGTCCTTTAACTCACTATCATATCTCATAATACTACATCCATTAATCATCAATTTCAGAATTCTGAGACCATTAATTCTCAGTTAATCTCAGAATACTACATCCATTAACTCTGTCAATGTCAGAGTACTGAACCCATTAACTTTCAGCCAATCTCAAAATACTATGTCCTTTAACTCACTATCATATCTCAGAACACTACATCCATTAACTCTGTCAATCTCAGAATTCTGAGTCTGTTAATTCTCAGCTAATCTCAGAATACCGCATTCCTTCTCAGTTATTTTTGCTTTGCTTTGGCTTAATTCAGGGACAAAAGTCTTTGTGTGGGTCCCTATAATATTTCCACTCCGACAGATTACTTTGCCCCCGTTGATAATTACAGTCTTCAGTCCTAAACATCACAAACTGCCGCCGCTCCTGTCTGTGTGTGTGCGCGTGTGTTCTCAGTCTGCTACATTGTCATTAGAGCAGCGTCGCTCGCTCGTCCGCCATTAGAGCAGTAATTGATTCTGTAATTTTTCAGCCTCCGAAAGCCTGGGTGGCGGGGAGGGGTTAGACTCTCAAAGTCATGATGAACTGGCAAAAGGCCGAGCGAGCGAGTTCTCATAGTCATCAACTGGGAAAGTTGTCAGGGGCGCGTTCTCTTCGTCATCAACTTCAGGAACCTCCCACGGCCGCGTTTTCTTCGCCATCAATTGGGACGTGAAAACGTCTTTGGGAAAATGCTTTACCTGTCTCATCTCGTACAGGAACCTTCTCTCGTCGTGATGATTATGACGCAGTTAGCTGACAAGCCGTGAGTTCGTCCCTAGGAGAGTGTCTTTTAGGTTAAATCTTCGTTCTACCTCTTTCCTATTTTTGTAGAATTTTGCTCTTTCGGAGATACAATGCATTGCAGACCCTGCAACAGTTATTTATATTTTTTTATAATTTATTATTGAAGCCTAATAATTTCATATTTTTTCTTTCTAATAACTTATATCTTTCTCTATTCCCCATTACCTTCTGTAAATTCTTGCTAATGAACACTACAATATTCTTTGGAAGCTTGAATTTCAAGTCGATGGCCCCCTGACTTGAAATTCAAACTCCAAAGAAATGTGGTGTTCATTTTGAAATAAGTGAAAAAGAAGGTAATAGAAGCTCAGAAAGAATAGATCGGTTATCAGAAAGAAAGATGAATGAACAAATTAATGAATGAATAAATAGACAGGTAAAAATGTGAGTAAAATATTAAAATACAAGGAGAATTGTTTCAGGGTAGTAATGCGTTGCATCTTCTTGAATTCCTTTGAAGTTCCA
>NC_089741.1:32796302-32861302 GCF_040412425.1 Macrobrachium rosenbergii
CCATCTGTCTTTCTCTCTCTCTCTCTCTCTCTCTCTCTCTCTCTCAAGTTTTATGGTTTGTTTAAATAGTGTTTTATGGGCGAAACATATATATATTTAGGCTAATGGCTATCCTGAACACGCCATGGATAGCTGGTATCGTTTTGTGGCTAGCTATAAGCTTTATTTATATATATATGAATATATATGTATATTTAATACATATAATATACATAATACATATATATATATATATATATATATATATATATATATATATATATATATATATATATATATATATATATATATATATATATATATATATATATTTTAAAACCCGATGAAAATAAGAAGGCCCTATAAAACACTATTTAAACGTTGAAACCATATATTTCAATATCAAAGCACTTGTTTCTGCTGGTTGGGAAAGGGTCTGTTCACTGGTAGAATATAGGACAGGTGGAATGGATTAACTTTTACAATGGTATATATACAAAAACATGAAGGTGTGGCCTTAGGACTCCGATGTTAAGGAGGTGGCGTTTCTTAAGAAGGAGGAGATTGACCAAATTTTACCTAGTGGTTTTTGGCCTCATTAGCTCCCTCAGTTTGGCGATGGATCTGGCGGTCGCGTTTCTTGGTCATCTTCTTCAAAAGGGGTGCGAGGATTAAGGTGTCAATGGCGTCTGATTTTCCAATGTCCTCCTGACAGGTTCATATTGTTGGTTTGATTGATGATAGCAGATTCCAGCATCTTTCTTTTTTTGTACGGACAGCTACTCTTGAAAACCAACTCCGCCCCACTCCAGTTAATGACATGCCCTGTATTTATATAATATGTATATAAAATTCCCGAACTCTCCGAAGCGTAACGTACTGATCTTTTGTGTTCTGTTATTCTTTATATAGAGCGATCTACCTGTCTCGCCTATACATAAATGTCATGACAATTACTACACGGTATCTTGTAAACTATAAATTATTCCCTTTTACTACATATATATGAACGCAATTATTTAAAGGTGGAAATTGGATAAAACCCTAAAATCATTTCAAGAAGTGATAACTAGAGAGGCTGGACAGCAAGACTGATTCGAAAGGGAAGCAATAAGGGACTGAAGCGAAAGTGAAAGGCTTAAAACGCAATGCCCACAGTGCTCCGCGCGAGGTGCACTGACGGCTCTGAATCCTTTTCGAAGACGAGATACTAATAATTATCCACGTCTTGAGAAATGACTGAGTGGAGGATTTGAATCAGAAGGAAATGAAAGGAAAAGGGGAGAAGTGGTATTATCTTTAGTCATTTCCTCTCCTTTATCTTCACCCATTCCACAATGATTCCTCCTCTACCTTCCCCCTACTATAATTCCCCACTAACCAACCCCCTTCCCCCCCTTTTCTGACACCTATACCGTCACCAACAACAATATGGTATCATGACGAATTGGTCGTCAAAATTTTCGAAAAAGGATTTTCTAAAACAAAATAAATCAACCAATTTTAGATTTCTGTTTCTAATTTTTTTTTTAAGATCTTTTCATATTTTTGGTTTCTTCGGTGATTTTGATCAGTGATGGAAGGTCAGAGTTGAAGAAGTGAGTTTCTGAGTTTGTGAGGTTTCACACACACACGCACACACACACAAATATATATATTTCAGAAAATATGGCCGATTTAACATTGGAAGGTACAGTGTGATGGAAGAATTTTTGATTGTGAGATGGTACTGTCGTGAGCTCGTCACTTGCAGAATCGTTGCATTCAGCAAATAGTTGATCATCTCAGCAGTTAATGGGATGAACATGCGATATTGGCCGAGTCATATGACCAAGTTGCTATGTGCGTACACGAGTTCGTGTGTGTTACAGAATCTCGATTTTGTGTCTAATTTGCCCAAAATTAGTTCGGTCGTTCATTAGCAGAACTAGAGCGAGATCGTGAAGACATTATCTTTGAGTGTGGCAGCTCTTAGAATTGGCAGAATAAGGTACAGTTCAGACTCTTCGTTTTCTATGTGAATTGTGGACTTTATGGTCTTTTACCATATTTCAAGACATTTTTGAACTTGTGGGAAGTGGATGTAGCATTTTACCATTTCAATATTCTATTTTATTGTGTTCTATATTTTACCAGTATGCTATTTACTCATGCATTTTGGACTTTTCATTATTATTGTTTTGCACTTGTATATTTTTGGGAGTATTATTTTGTGCTTAATTTTCTTCGTGACAGATGTCATGGTTGTGGTGATGACTTTTAGGGCAATAACATGATGTTATCATGTTGGTGTGATCATAGAGAAAGACAGACGCAAACCTTTTGCAATGTCTAGTATTTTATGGGAGACTTGAGACTAGACTTTACAAAGTCTATAATGGAATATGTGAGAATTTTTGAATTTGCAGGCTATTAGCCATAATCAGATTTTTTAGTTGGACTGAGACTAAATCTTGAGTTAGATGTTTTCTTAATTGACAATTTCATTTATGATGCATTTTTAATCTTTGCTTTGTTTGTTCGTTACTTGTTGGGTTGCTTTAAATAATAAATCTATTTTTTTGTAGGAAAGATTGAGTTTTCCTTGTATGACCCATTTCATTTCTTTAACGTGGAATGCGAGAACGAAAGAGATCTTTGTGACATTAGAGAGAGAGAGAGGGGGAAAGCTGAGAGAGAGAGAGAGAGGGGCGCGTGAGATAATTTACGTAATATTTCTACCTGGAATATTCTTTATCTGTTTCCCTCAACGGTTGTAACAGATATATAAATATATATATATATATATATATATATATATATATATATATATATATATATATATATATATATATATATATATATATATATATATATTATTTATATATATATTATATATATATAAATTATATATATGAATATATATATTTATATATATTATATATAATATATATATACATATATATACATACATATAATCATATTCACGCACCCACCCCTTGCAAAAAGTTCCTAACCCTTCACCCTTCAGGCCCCCTGAAAACGTGGCCGTAAAAAAAAAGTGTTCCAAAATTACAGGAGTTCCGTTGCCTCCCTCGCTTACAGTTTGCCACAGGCAGTTCCCCTCTAATTAAATGTTCTGCCATTCTCGTTCTTCTGCTTTTTATATCAAAAAGATACGCGAGAAATTGCTTGAGTGCAAAGGAGGTAGGATAAAATTCCATTGTCGTGTTTTTTATGTTTTTTTCTTGCAGAACTTGATGTGTATATATATATATATATATATATATTTTTCTTATATATATATATATATAGTATATATATATATATATGTATATATATATATATATATATATATATATATATATATATATATATATATATATATACATATATATATATACATATATATATATATATATATATATATATATATATATATATATTATATATATATATATATATATATATATATATATATATATATGTTTATATATATTTATATATATATATATATATATATATATATATATATATATATATATATATATATATATATATATATATATATATATATATATATATATAATATATATACATATATATATACATATATATATATATATATATATATATATATATATATTATATTATATGTTTATATATATATATATATATATATATATATATATATATATATATATATATATATACAAATCAGATCCAAGATTTTCGAAAATATAATTCGAATTTTCCAAAGGCCAAACAGCCTTTGTAACTTAGAGAGTTGAAGGAATAAACAAAAATAAAAATATCTACGAGAAAGATTTATAAAAAAAAAAATTCTTGAGAGAGAGAGCAAGGAATGAAAATCTGTGGAATTAGTTCAAAATATTTTTTTAGAGAATTCCACGAAATAAAAAATCTGTGGAATCACCTAAAAGAAATTCTTGAGAGAGAATTCCAGGAAATAAAAATAAGTGGAATCAGTTAAAAACATTTTTTAGAGAATTTCCACGAAATAAAAATAAGTGAAATCACTTTAAAAAATCTTGAGAGAATCCATGGAATAAAAAATCTGTGGAATCACTTTTAAAGAAATTCTTGAAAGAATTCCAGAAACAGAAATATGTGGAATTAATTTTTTTAAAATTTAGAGAATTCCATGAAATAAAAATAAGTTAAATCACTTTAAAAATCTTGAGAGAAAATTCCATGGAATTCAAATCTGGGGAATCACTTTTAAAAATCTTGAGAGAATTCCATGGAATAAAAACATGTGTGAATCAGTTAAAAAAATTTTTTAGAGAATTCCATGGAATTAAGATATGCGGAATCACTTAAGAGAAATTCTTGAGAGGAAGTAAATCTTATGGAAGAAAAATCTATGGAATCAGTTTAAAAACATTTTTTAGAGAATTCCAGGAATGGAATCAGTTAGAAAGGATGTTTTAGAGAATTCCCAGGAGTGAGCCAGTTTAAAACTTTTTTTAGAGAATCCATGGAACTGAAATATGTTGAATCACTTAAATGAAATTTGAGAGAAAGAATTCCATGGAACAGAAAATATGTGGAATCAGTTAAAAACACATTTTTTTTAAAGACCATGAAATTAAAATATGTGGAATCACTTAGATGAAATTCTTGAGAGGAAGAATCTATGGAAGAAAAATCTGTGGAATCACACGAGCTTCTCTCAACGATAATTATTCATGATGTTGAGTCAGTCAGCGGACCTCGAGAACCCTTTGATGTGCCGCCACCTGTAAACATCGTGTTTGTTTGTTTGTTTAGGAAATTTTTAACCCGGGCGGAAACACGTTTTTTTTTTCTATTAGTTTTTACGCAATTTTTTTCTGCAGCGAAATGGCGTACGGGAGTTTTTTTTATCTATCTGTTTGTTTATTTTTTTATTTATTTATTTATGTATTTATTTGTTTATATATATATTTATTTACTAATCATTTTCCTTATTTATTTATTTATGTATTAACTTATTCATGTATTTATTTATTTATTTACTGTTTATTTCATTTACAAATTTGTTAATTTATCTTTTTGTATTTATTAATAATTCACTTCGTGTATTTACTTATTCATTTACTTATTTACTTACTTATTTATCAGTTAATTTATTTGTTTATTTGTTCACTTTTTCAGGCAAATGGACTGTTACAATATCTACATACTTCATTATGAAATAAAATTCATTTTAATTAATGTTTTTCTTTTTAGACTATGTCAGAACTTTAAAAATACTGTTCCTATGAAAACAACTAAAATTAATTTCTTGTTTTTTGTAGTTTATGTTAGAACATTAAAAATACTATTCTATGAAGAAAAACAATTTTTTTTGTAAATTGTGTTAGAACATTAAGAATACTATTTCTATACAGAAAACTAAAATTAGTTCTTTTTTTTTGTAGATTATGTTAGAACATTAAACTTGCACTGCTGCTATTTAGAAAAAAATAACTAAAATGAACTTTTTTAGATTATGTTAAAACATTAAATTTATTCTATTGCTATGAAGAAAGCGACAATGATATTTGGGTAAATGGGCAGTTACAATATCTACATACTTTATTGTGAAATAAATTTATGGCAATTTTTCTTTTTGTAGATTGTGCTGAAAATTAACTTTACTCGCTATGAAGAAACGACAATAATATTTAGGCAAAATGGACAATTACAATATCTATTTACTTTATTTTGAAAAAGAAATTTATGTCGTTTTTTTATAGATTATGTTATAAAATAAAGTTACTCTTTGCTATGGAGAAAAAGAAAATAATATTTGGGAAAATTTATAGTTACAGTATCTATATACTTTATGTTGAAATAAAATTTATGGCAATTTTCTGATTTTGTAGATGGTTAGAAAATTAACTTACTCTTGCTATGAAGAAACGGCAACAACATTGAGGCAAATGGACAGTTACAATATCTAAATCATCACAGAATGCATTCTTTTAATTATCATAAATTCCACCAGTTTAGGGAATGATAATTACAGCGTCTAACAGCCTATCATAAAATTCCACCTGATAGCCATGAATAGCTGATTAGGGCCAGAAAGAAGGGAACAAAACTGAATTTATATTCATTTCGGCCTGAGTGACGCCAGTAATTAATCTCTATGATTCATAATTCGCCATTATAGTGAGTATCACGGTCCGCGCACGCAGCGAGTAATTATTCTAATTATATACGATTATTTTCTTGATTATATCTGATTACTCGGCGAAATGAGATAAAATGCGTTTCCTCCTCCTGTGATAGGAGTGCAGAAATGCTGAAATGTATCAGATCTCGCCTTTATTAAATTTTTTCTTAGAGGAATTTCACCATCTACCTTCTTACCTCTTACCTCTGAAGAGGTAGAACCACATGCTCATTAACCAAAAAAAGAGGTATTCAGGTAATCTTGTTCGTAATACAGAAAATACCGAAATGTATTAGATTTTTGCCTTTTTTTATTATTTTCTTCCAGGAGTTTCACGCTTTACCTCCTACCCTTGCCTCTGAAGAGGTAGAACCCATGGCCATTAACCAAAAAAGAGCTATTCATGTCCTCTCCTTTTTTTATTCTTTCTTCTAGTAATTTCACACTTAACTTCTTACCTTACCTCTTACTCTAAAGAGGTAGTAGAATCACTGGGCCATTAACCAAAAGAGAGGTATTTAGGTACTCTTGTTCGTAATATAGAAAATACTGAAATGTATTAGATTTTATTTTTTATTCTTTTATTCTGTACTGTTTACCTCTTACCTCTAAAGAGGTAGTAAAATCACTGGGTCATTCACAAAAAATAGGTATTCAGGTCCTTAGTTGTGATATGTCCTCAAAAACTGCTAAATCTCTCGGACATAAAAAGTTATTAAAGTTTGCCTTTTTTCACTCACTCTTCTGGGAAAATCACCCTATTACCCAGTACCTCCCTACCTCTAAAGAGGTAGTAAATCACCAGGCAACCAAAAAGAGTATTTAGGTTAAGTTTTTACAATTCATGCGATCATAAAATACCTCTGCTCAAAAGATTAACAACAAAGTTAGGCAGATTTCACTCTTACGAAAATGTGACTCGGTATCGTTTGCAATATGCAAAGTAACCTTTAATATATTTTTAGGTATTTTTTGTCTACCACTGCAATTGAGTAATATTTTTGAATCATTATCAAAATAGTTTTATCAGACCACTGGGCTGATTATCAGCTCAACAGGGCTGCCCTGAAGTATTTGTTTTATTTATATTTTTTTTCTTTTGTGCTTTGTCAAATTAGAATTTTTCAAAAAGTTCATATTTGGAATTATTTGCAAATGTTGAATTTTCTGACAGAGTTTACTGAACGATTTATTTCAAAACTTGATGGTTTATATTAGTTTTCTGTAAAAGAAAACTATTGTGCCGGCTTTGTCTGTCCGTCCGCACTTTATTCTGTCCGCACTTTTATTCTGTCCGCACTTCTGTCTCGCCCTCAGATCCCAAATTGCAGCCCTCTAGCCTCAGTAGTTTTATTTTATTTAAGGTTAAAGTTAGCCACAGTCGTGCTTCTCTGGCAACGATATAGATACGCCACCACCGGTCCGTGGTTCAAGTTTCATGGGTCGCGGCTCATACAAAGATTATACCGAGACCACAGAAAGACAGATCTATTTTCGGTGGTCTTTGATTATACGCCTTAGCGGCTGTACAGAAATCGATTGCGCCGAAGAAATTTCTGACGTATTTTTTTACTTGTTTGTGATAAACATCTGTAAAATCAATTCCTCGGGCATAATAACATATTATATACTCAAGGAATTTAGATGTCATTTCATTATGAATGCATCACAAATTTAGTGTCATTCAATTCATCCATGTAATCACACTAAACCGCAAGATTTACGTAATACTTTTTAAAGATCTGCTTAATTTTTCATCATCAGTGCTTCGTATTCAGCCAAGTTTTGTGATTGATAGAAGCTTTTAAGAAAATTACAAAGTCTGATAACCAGTACAGGGGAAAAGTCTTAAGAAATTGATCAAGTCTTACTGGAATTTTAAGTTCGTTTACATCAACGCAGCGTCGCCAGTAAATCATGAAATTAGATATATCCAATGAGATGTCTCCAAGATGGAGATAATTCATCCGTCTTAGCTTCAACGAATTCCACAAGAGAAGAGGATTGCTTCTCTCTCTCTCTCTCTCTCTCTCTCTCTCTCTCTCTCTCTCTCTGTTAATCTTCAAGTTTCTTTCCTGTAAAAAAATTCTATCAACTATCACTTTTCTCTTTCTTTTTATGTATGCTCTCTTCTCTCTCTCTCTCTCTCTCTCTCTCTCTGTCTCTGTCTCTCTTTTAGAAATGTCGCTTTATTGCAGAATAAGTTTCAGCATTTCTCTCTCTCTCTCTCTCTCTCTCTCTCTTTAGAAATGTCGTTTCTTTGGTTGCAGAATGTTTCAGCCTCTCTCTCTCTCTCTCTCTCTCTCTCTCTCTCTCTCTCTCTCTCTTTAAAAATGTCGCTTTGGTTGCAGAATAGTTTCAGCCTTCTCTCTCTCTCTCTCTCTCTCTCTCTCTCTCTCTCTCTCTCTCTCTTTAGAAATGTCACTTTGGTTGCAGAATGTTTCAGCCTTTCTCTAGAATGTCAGTTTGGCTCTCAGAATAAGTTTCTCTCTCTCTTTAGAAATGTCGCTTTGGTTGCAGAATGTTTCCAGCATCTCTCTCTTTAAAAATGTCGCTTTGGTTGCAGAATAGGCTCAGTTTTCTCTCTTCTCTCTCTCTCTCTCTCTTTAAAAATGTCTCTTCTTGCAGAATAGGTTTCTCTCTCTCTCTTTAAAATGTCGCTTTGGTTGCAGAACAGGTTTCAGTTTCTCTCTCTCTCTTCTCTCTCTCTCTCTCTCTCTCCCCTCTCTCTTTAGAAAATGTCACTTTGGTTGCAGAATGTTTCAGTTTTCTCTCTCTCTCTCTCTCTCTCTCTCTTTCTTTTTTTCTTTCTCTCTCTCTCTCTCTCTCTGAATAACCTGCCTCAAGGCACGACATCCAAAAGACTATCTTCAAACATCACCATAAACGTCAAAGAGATATTAGAAAACCCAAGAGAGAGAGAGAGAGAGAGAGAGAGAGAGAGAGAGAGAAAATGCTTTCGAACGGAGAAATCTCCGAAGTGGAAGAGGAGTACCTGAACGACGAGAAGCGAGAGAAAGTGTGAAAGGGAATATCTGAGAGAGAAAACCCTGAGGGTAAATACTAAAAAGGAAATATTTATCCCTTCGTATCAGCAAAAGCCCTGAAGTGTAAAGAATACTTGGGACGACAGCCCTTTGAAGATTAGGGAGTCAGGAAGAGGGGAAAGAGGATAAAGAATAGGCGAGGAAGAGACGTCAACTCCCGGGTGGAAGAAATGAGAGGAAAACGAAAGCTGGGGCTTTTTCTTCTTCTTCTTCTTCTTCTTCTTTCTTCTTCTTCTCTTCTTCCTTCTTCTTCTTTCCGTGCAGAATAGACGTCCACAAGCGAGTAGTTGCTAAAGCATTTGATGTCATAGTCTCTCCTGATATCACAAACGGTAATTGATAACTGAATTTAGAGAATACCTTGCAATGCATTACTACCTTAATACAATCTTAACACGTATTTTATTGCTTGCATTTTTATTTATTTGTCAGTTTGTTCATTTATCTGTATTCTGATAAGTGATCCTCTTTCTGTATTTCCATTACCTTCCGTTATTTCTGAACGAACACTTTAATATTCTTTGGAAGCTTGAATTTCAAGTCGCGGTCTCTTTGGTGGGCTTGTTTTATGAATAATAATAATAATAATAATAATAATAATAATAATAATAATAATAATAATAATAATAATAATAATAATAATAATAATAATAATAATCTTTGAAGCTTGAATTTCAAGTCAGTGACTTTTTGGGCTTGTTCCATATGAATAGGTTTCATCTACTGAATAATAATAATAATAATAATAATAATAATAATAATAATAATAATAATAATAATAATAATAATAATAATAATAATGATAAGTTGTATTATAAACGACCTAGGGAATATTTCTTGACTGACTTTACTTCTAAAATCCTTTCTCTGACGCCAAAAAATATATATTATGTTTTTTGTTTACTGAGAAAAATGTTTCCAGATTTTGTATAACAGTAGATATTACACCAAAAAATAATAGCCACGATTAAATTTAACAATTAATCCTAAAAATTATTTATGTTTAAACTCGATGTGAGACCTATTACACTGAAACCAAAATACAGGGGATATACACACACTAGACAGAGAGAGAGAGAGAGAGAGAGAGAGAGAGAGAGAGAGAGAGAGAGAGAGAGAGAGCTGAAATTAATTCTACAACCAAAGTGACATTTCAAAGAAGGAGAGAGAGAGAGAGAGAAAGAGAGAGAGAGAGAGAGAGAGAGAGAGAGAGAGAGAGAGAGAGAGAGAGAGAGAGAGAAAGCTGAAATGAGAGAGAGAGAGAGAAAGCTGAAATTAATTCTGCAAACTAAAGTGACATTTCAAACATTTCAAAGAAGGAGAGAGAGAGAGAGAGGAAATTTTAGGCAAAACATCAGGCAAAAGGTCCCAAAGATAAAGAAAGCTGGTGGTGGAATAAAGACACCTGAGACAAGATCAAGAAAAAGAAAAAGAATCCCAAAAAGAACTATGATAACTAAACAGAAGAAAATGAGCAAATATCCAAGAAGCAAAGAAAGTTGCAAAACAACAAGTTGCAGAGCCAAGGCTGCTGCTTTTAATGATTTGTATGAGAATGTTGACACCGGGGGCAAAACATCTAGGATAGCCAAGCTAGAAGACAAAGCAAAAGACCTCACACACATTAAGCCATTAAAGATGGAAATAGGTAAGGTTCTAACAAAAAGGGAGAAATTAAAGTAGATGGAAGTATTTTGAAAATCTTCTAAAATGAAGAAAATCAGGAACTTATCGTGTGAGGATGGAGTAAATGAAGAGAAGTTCCCAGGATTAGTCGGAAGAGAGAAGTGAGGCGGGCACTAAGTAAAATGAAAGGTAAAGCAGTGGGGACCAGATGGAATACCAGTCGAGGTGTGGAGGTGCTTGGGAGAGGAGGAATTGACATCTTGTGCAGGTTGTCAGCCAGATCTGCCAGCAGGAGAAGGTACCCTGACACCTGGAGAAACAGCCTGCTAGTCCCCATTTACAAGAAAAAGGGACATCAAGGTGTACCAACTGTCAGGGCATAAAGCTGACACATACCATGAAAATCTATGAAAGAATAATGAGGCAGGCTAAGGGGCTGAAACATCTATAAGTGACGAACAGTTTGGAGTTCATGCCAGGAAAGGGACAACAGATATATCTTTGTATTTGCGACAAGTAATGGAAAAATATAGAGAAAAAGGAAAGGAACTACATCTTGTATTTATAGATCTTGAGAAAGCATATGATCAAGTGCCTAGGCAAGAAGTGTGGAGGTGCATGAGGGAAAAAGGTGTCTCAGAAAAATATGTGAGATTGTAAATGATATGTATGAAAGCAACAACACAGGTAAAGCTCAGTGGGAACAACAGACAAGTTTGAGGTGAAAGTGGGACTCCACCAGGTTCTGCCATGAAGTCCTATATTTTGATATGGTAATGGATGTGAGATCAGGTGCCTTGGAGGTGTACTCTTTTGCAGATGACATAGTGCTATTGACCACCAGTAAGGAAGAAGCAGACAGAAATTGGAGTTGTAGGAGAGGAGTGTTGAGGACAGAGGCTAAAGATAAGACAGAGCAAAAACGGAATATATGTGGATGAGTGGAGGAGACCAGAGGAAGCATCAACTTGGTGGAGCCAGAAGTAAAAAGAGCTACATCCTTTAAGTACCTTGGGTGTGTGTCACTGATTGTGGAGGATGGAGGAGGAAGTGAGATCACAGAATAATCAGCTTGGTGCAATTGGGAGAAAACATCAAAATGCATTATGTGACAAAAGATTTAATGTAAAGATGAAGGGAAAAATGTACGAGAGCATTCAGACCTGCGTTGATGTATAGTTGTGTGAAACATGGCCTATGGAAGAAAGCACAAAGAGAAAGATGGAGTGGCAGAAATGAGAATGCTGCGTTGGATGTGGGAGTGACAAGAAGAGACAGGATAAGGAATGCTTCGCCAAGAGGGATAGTGAAAGTTACAGAAATATCAAAAGAAACTGCAAGCAGAGACGATTACAGTGGTTTGGACATGTTGTGAGAGAGGAGAAGTTCTGCTGAGAATATGAATAATGGAGTGCCTGGAACAAGGAGGTAGACCAGAATGAGATGGAGAGACACAATTAACAGGGACATGCAGGAGAAAGAACGTGGTGAGGTAATGCTGCATGATCGCAGAAAGATGGAAGACTAATAACACCAAACAGCGACCCCATATAAAGATGGGAAAAGCTGAAGATAAAAAGAAGAAGAGGTCTTTTTGTGAATCACATGGTCTGGATAAACTACTCAGTTAGAATGATAATAATGATAAAAATAATCCGTACTTTTACTGATCTTTCTTGATCATGTCTTCATTGCAGACTTTTTTTTTTTACTCCAATTTTACAGTTGAATGAAATGCTCACATTATGTTCCCTTATTATATGATACATCTCTGGATTTTATCATGTCAGATACTCCTGATCAGACAAGCTCTCTCTCTCTCTCTCTCTCTCTCTCTCTCATCCACCTTCCTCCCTCACCTTGCCTCTCCCTCTTCACTTTCCTCCTCCTTTCTTTTTTCCTGTCCCCTTCCCCATATTTGGTATCAGCGCAATTTGAATGTCATGGCAAATTGCCTTAGTAACCTTTCTATGATTTCCTTCTACCTCCCTCAAAACCTCTAACTAATCCGCCATCTCCCTCCTCCTTTCCTCACTTCCATTCTTCCTCTCTCCGTCATATCATTTTGCTCATCAGAGCAATTTAGATTTCATAGCAAGTTGCCTGAGTAACCTTTTTATGATTTCCTTCTACCTCCCTCAAAACCCCTCCCTCACCCATCCTCTCCCTCCATCTTACTTTCCTCCTTCCATCCCCCGCCATCCCCATGTTTAGCATCAGAGCAATTTAAATTTCATAGCAAGTTGCCGGAGCAACTTGGGCTTCTCGTAAACACGGTTTTTAATGTGACTAAGTCGGTGTCAATCATGAGGTCTAATTACTCGGCTGAGTTTCCCGGTTCTTTTGTTGTTGGATTTCGTGATGGAGTTCGTGGACGTAAGTCCTCTATCTAGTAATGTGGGTGTTTTGATTATTCATGTATTTCATTTTTGCCTTTACTTTGGTACTTGTGTCAGTTATTCATTTCTGTTCCGTACTTTCTTCCTTGTTTTAGGTATTCATATTTTTTGTTTATTTGTTCCTTTTGAACTTCATGAACAAAATTGAGGAAGTGTAAACTCTGTCCTTTTTCCATAGTTGACGCAGGTTTTGCAAAGATTTAATACCTGTCTCATTTTACCCAAGGGCCACGGAATGTTTATAAAAGTGAAGACAAAGTATTCTAAGCTATGATATTTTACCATCTGTAATCATGATGGCTTGTTGCTGTTTGCATCATTTGAAAAGTTGTAAGTTTTATTCAGTTCACCTACTGTAGATTTCACAAAAACCTAGAGGTGACTATTGAACACGGTAGAGATTTCCATATTCTTTCACCAATACTCGTTCACACACACACACATACACACACACCCACAGGGAGAGTTCTCTCTCTCTCTCTCTCTCTCTCTCTCTCTCTCTCTCTCTCTCTCTCTCTCTCTCTCATAAAATGCACCTTTGCTTACTATGAGGGAATCCTCATCCCCAAGGGATGAAATGTTTCCTGTAAGATATTCATGATATAATCTCTCTCTCTCTCTCTCTCTCTCTCTCTCTCTCTCTCTCTCTCTCTTTCAAACGATTAGTAAAATATTCATAGTATAGTCTCTCTCTAATCTCTCTCTCTCTCTCTCTCTCTCTCTCTCTCTCTCTCTCTCTCTCTCTCTCTCTCTCTCATTGATTAGTAAAATATCTCTCATGATTAGTAAAATATTCATAATATTCTCTCTCTCTCTCTCTCTCTTCTCTCTCTCTCTCTCTCTCTCTCTCTCTCGATTCATTATTCTGCCTCTCTCTCTTATTATTAAAATATTCGTAGAATATTAATATAGTGTCTCTCTCTCTCTCTCTTTCTCTTTCTCTCTCTCTCTCTATCAAATGATTAGTAAAATATTCATGATAAGTCTCTCTCTCTCTCTCTCTCTCTCTCTCTCTCTCTGCTCTCTCTCTCTATCTCTCTCTCAAACTCGTTTCCTCTCTCTCTCTCTCTCTCTCTCTCTCTCTCTCTCTCTCTCTCTCTCTCTCTCTCTCTCTCTCCACTAACTGCCACCGTGAATAGAATTTCATTTCAACAACTCCATCCTTTACCCACTTCATCTCGTCCACCTCAAATGTCGACGAGATTTGTTTTTATTTCTGTATTTTTCCCACCTTCTCTTTCCTCCTTTTCATGAGACATCGAGTAAACATCATTAGGTGAATTCTTTATGGTTATTTTCAAGCCAAAACTTGTGTTGTGTGTTGGTGAGGGGGAGGGGCTGGAGGACAGTCTTTTGCTCAAATTTCAGGGAATTTGGGACGAGAAGGAAGGAAGGAAAGAGGAAGATGGAAGGAGGATTTGATCTTAATTTCTTTTTCTTTTTGGGGGATGACAGAGTCGAGGATAAGACTGTTATTATTATTATTATTATTATTATTATTATTATTATTATTATTATTATTATTATTATATTATTATTATTATTCAGAAACTGAGCCTATTCATATGGAACAAGCCTACCAAAGGGGTCTCTGACTTGACATTCAAGCTTCTAAAGAATTATTATTGTGTGTATTATTATTATTATTATTATTATTATTATTATTATTATTATTATTATTCAGAACATAAATCCTATTCATATGGAACAAGCCTACACAGGGGACTTATTATTATTATTATTATTATTATTATTATTATTATTATTATTGTTATTATTATTATTATTATTATTGTTATTATTCAGAAGATAAAGAACCCTGTTCATATCAAACAAGCCCACCACAGAGACTTATTATTATTATTATTATTATTATTATTATTATTATTATTATTATTATTATTATTATTATTATTATTATTATTATTATTATTTTATTATTGTGTGTATTCAGAAGAGATAAAGAACCTGTTCATATCAAACAAAGCCCACCACTGGGGCCAATGGCTTGAAATTCAATCTTCCTAAGAATATCCTGGTGTTCATTAAAAGAAGTAGGAGGAGGTAAAAGGAATATACAGAAAGAAGACTCTAACGTTAATGGTTTCTGTCTTTTGCGAGGAGAACAAAACGTGTTATTATCACACCTAATATACTTTTTTACAACCATCCAATTAAAGGACAAAATTAGAATTTCGCCTCATTATGTTATAGTTTTTTTTTGTCGTAATCAACCAAACTTCACTCTTTGACTCGAAGTTTTTTTAAATCTCGATTTCATTATTTCCTCAGTGGGAAAATAAAAATATTTCCCTCCAGCTTCGTGTTTTAGTTCCCTATTATTATTACTATTATTATTATTATTATTATTATTATTATTATTATTATTATTATTATTATTATTATTATTATTATTATTATTACTATTATTCATTAGATGAACCCTATTCATATGGAACAAGCCCACCACAGGAACGACTGACTTGGAATTCAAATTATTATTATTATTATTATTATTATTATTATTATTATTGTGTATTATTATTATTATTATTGTATTTACAAGATGAACCCTATTCATATGGAACAAGCCCACCACAGGGACCACTGACTTGAAATTATTATTATTATTATTATTATTATTATTATTATTATTATTATTATTATTATTATTATTATTATTATTATTATTATTATTATTCATAAGATGAACCCTATTCATATAGAACAGGCCACCACTGGGCCACTGACGTAAAATAATTATATTATTATTATTATTATTATTATTATTATTATTATTATTATTATTATTATTATTATTATTCATTAGATGAACCCTATTCATGTGGAACAAGCCCAACTGGGACCATTGACTTGAAATTCAAGCTTCCTAAGAGTACGGTGTTATTCATGACAACCATTACGAACTGAGAAAAAGAGTCCACTTCAAGATATGAACATGCCCAATGAAACAATTTAAAATCTGAGCTTTGTTGTAATTCATTTTGAGTGACGAGACAAAATGTTAAATTATTCAGTTCATAATGGGTGCCATGAATAACACCGTAGTCTTAGCAAGCTTGAATTTCAAGTCAAAAAGGACCTAGTGTGGTTCATCTTTAATTAATATGAATAGGTTAATAATAATAATAATCTAATAATAATAATAATAATAATAATAATAATAATAAATAATAATAATAATAATAATAATATAATAATAATAATAATAATAATAATATCCTCTGAGTAACTGGTACTGTGTACAAGAGTTTGATTTACTGAAGTGTCACTTTATACAATAAAACCCACTATTATTATTAATATTACTTACAAAATTACAAACCTTATTGTGTTTCTGAGATAATAATAATAAAAAAAACACCCGTATTATAGCCAAAAGTTTTTAAACTGGACTTTTTCAAATATATTAAAATATGTTTTAGAGAAAAATTATATATTTTGCCGTATTTTTACAACAAGGAGTGTCCTGTATAATTAACAATCAGTATTATAGGCAAAACTTATTTAATCAGAACAATTTTAAGGTTGAAAAAAGCTTAAATTCTGAAAAATTAAATATTTTCTTACTAGTATCTCAAGTGTCTATTGATAAGTAAACAGAATTTCGTATCAAGAACAAAATTTGATGGAATTAGATCAAAATATTCGTCTTCTGAGATATATAAAAATAAAAACACTGAAAGCATTATATATTTTTACAAAAACATTCTTCTGAAATATAAAAATATAAATTCGAAAACATAAAAAATTCTATATTTCTCTTTGCATAGTGTATCAACAATGCCATCTTTTTAAATAAAAAATAAAACTAAATTATTTTAAAATAAAATTTTTAAATGCAGCTTAAACACAATGTTCCTGACAGTCTTAAGAACAAAATGAGACATTTAAGTACGTCGTAAAACAGACAGGAGCAACGCCAGACAAAATACTGCAACAATCAAGCATTCATGACGCCAAGTAATGGACATTTATAATGATCTCATTACGAACGAATGACATCTTGGCGTGGAATCATGAAACATGACATTAAATTTGCATGCCACGGAAATTATCAACCAACTTCTTTAATGGCAAGATATATGTCAGTGTCTTTGTAAGATTTTTCTATTTTTTTTTTTTTTTTTTTGCTTTTTGGTGAGTTTTCGAATGATAAACATTCTGATAGTTTTCGCAATTTTAGTTATTGATGTTTAATTCCTTGAGTCTGTTTCCATTAATATTTATTTCAGTTATAAAAGGGTTGCAAACGAAGTTAAACTTGATAAGTTGTATATATATATATATATATATATATATATATATATATATATATATATATATATATATATATATATATATATATATATATATATATATATATATATATATATATATATATATATATATATATAATATATATATATATATATATATATATATATATATATATATATATATATATATATATATATATATATATATATATGAGGGATTTGTATGTGCCTGCCAAGGACAACTCAACACACAAATCTCAAAAGCAATTTCGTGCCTTTTCATTTCCTTCCATCGATGGCACAGCAAAAAAAGGGGTATTTTGTGGAATCCTGAGTTCGTTAGAAAGAATTTGTCTTGTCATTCAGGGCCACAAATCCTCATGAAAATTTAACAACTGAGAAGAGAGAGAGAGAGAGAGAGAGAGAGAGAGAGAGATAAAGAGAGAGAGGTAGAATGACTTCCGGAGAGGAAAGGGCTTAAAAACTTTTAAATTGTATCTATCGATTTTTGCCAGGGGATGACCCTGAGAGAGAGAGAGAAAGAGAGAGAGAGAGAGAGAGAGAGAGAGAGAGAGAGAGAGAGAGAGAGAGAGAGAAGGTGGGAAGAACATGAAACATATATATATATATATATATATATATATATATATATATATATATATATATATATAGAGAGAGAGAGAGAGAGAGAGAGAGAGAGAGAGAGAGAGAGAGAGAGAGAGAGAGAGAGAGAGAGAGAGATAGTGGGAAGAATATGAGACTTTATATATATATATATATATATATATATATATATATATATATATATATATCATTATATATACGTATGTATGTATAGAGAGAGAGAGAGAGAGAGAGAGAGAGAGAGAGGAGAAACAGACAGACAGACAGACAGACAGAAAATGTGTGGGAAGAATATAGAGACATATATATATACATATATATATTTATATATGTATAAATGTATATATATATATATATATATATATAGAGATAGAGAGAGAGAGAGAGAGAGAGAGAGAGAGAGAGAGGTGGGAAGTGAAGGGGGTTGGGGTTGGAGTTGAGGGTGGCGTTGGGGAAGTGAGGTTTATATCTTGTTGGGAGTGGGAGTGAGGTCAGCATTTGGATGGGTGAGCAAAATATTAGGATAGTGACCATTTTCCTTTTTTTTTCAATAACCTCCTCATCTGTAACCTTTTTAATCATTGCACATCCAATCCAGGAGTTTCTTAAATAACCAAATCAACAGCAATATGTAAATTTATGTTTACCAATCCTTACCATTTATAACTGACATATATTGCAAAACAAAATTCTACGTTTTAGATTTTGCTCTAGAAATCAGGTCAGCAGTAATCTACGTATTATGGCATTTGCAATTCTGGAATTTTGGTGCGCTGGAATATTTCTTCCCGTCTCACGTATCATTGGAATATAAAAGTCTTTAAATGTGTCATAATCTGAACTAAATATAGCGTTTGGGAATTCATCACCGTAGTGGTAATGACACCTTTGCTTTTTTGACGATTATCTACTGATTTTCATGCATATCCGTTGGTTATAATAATATATTTCCTAAATAATCATTAGCTCAAGATATGAGTAGTGAAAGTCTGTGGACAAATTATTATTATTATTATTATTATTATTATTATTATTATTATTATTATTATTATTATTATTATTATTATTATTATTAGGACCTGTTAAATTGGATGGCTTCATCATTTGAGTTAATTTCATATTGACACTTTCCATTTTATATTAAAATTCTTTCCTTTTCTACGTTAATATTGGGCAATAACTGACCGATGTTTATACTTTCGTAAAGAGAAAAACATTATTATAGCAATATATTTTCATATACCATTATTGATTTTCCTATACAATAGAAGGTAGTGAAATGCGGTAGGATAAACCCGTAGAGTTTAACAGCGCGTAATTCAGAAATTCCTTTGCAACGAATTTCACAGCATTTTCCTCCCAAAACAGTGCGAGTTTTTCATCGGAATTCCGCAGTATCGTATAGCTGTTGGCATGGGAATTTTCATTTCTGCAGTTCGTATAGACCTCATGGAGAAAATCAAATGAAACTAAGCTTCTGTGTTTGAAGATCAACGCAGTTTTACAATAGCTGAGAAACTGATTGACGATTCTAGTCGAAATAAGTTTATATTTCTTCAAAGCCATAAAGACAGATGATACCTTTAGACATTGCCCCCTCCCCCGCCCGCCCCACAACCCATCAACCCATTGAAATAAGTTTACATTTCTTCAAAGCCATAAAGACGGATGATACCTTTAGACATTGCCCCCCACCCACAACCCCAACCAACCCCAAAAGAGTATATTAAAGGTTGAGTCCTCTGAAGAGGACTAAAAGAAATAATCTTTTTTCTTGGAATAAGTAAGTAAATTTTTAGCAAGAAGGAATGGAGTTCTGTAATTTTAATACGACATTATCGGGCGCAGTTTCACACCTCGGATTTCTCTTCGTTCCAGACGAAAAATAAATCCTCTTTCCGTATGACTCTTTCGTAGACAGAGCCTCTAATTCTCTCCGGATCTTGCGAGGTGAAACATTTTTCTGGCGACCGAAAGCGTAAATAATCAACTTGACATGGTTTTCGTACTGTGCAAATATTATTTTGGAAGAAAGAACAATCTTTTAGTTTTCTGCAAAAAGAAAACTATCGTGCCGGCTTTGTCTGTCCGTCCGCACTTTATTCTGTCCGCACTTTTTCTGTCCGCCTCAGATCTTGAAAAACTACTGATGAGGCTAGAGGGCTGTAAATTGGCATGTTGATCATCCACCCTCCAGTCATCAAACATACCAAATTGCAGCTCTAGCCTCAGTAGTTTTTATTTTATTTAAGGTTAAGGCTGGCTATAATCGTGCTTTGGCAACGATATAGGACAGGCCACCACCGGGCCGTAGTTAAAGTTTCACGGGCCGCAGCTCATACAGCATTATACCGAGACTACCGAAAGATAGATCTATCTTCGTGGCCTTGATTATACGATGTACAGAAAATTCGATTGCGCCGAAGAAACTTAGGAGCATCTCTTATAAATTTTTAATCCTTACTAGTTTGTACATTGGTACTTAAATGATTTCTTGGCAGAACTGAACCCAATGCCGATATCAGTTTAGGGTCAGAGAATCGAAAACAATGGAAGAATTTTCCCGAACACAATCGAACACAATGGAAATACCATTAGTTGAGGCTGGAATTATTCCATTTTATTTCATTTTGAACTTAAGTATCTGTATTCCAGGTATGTTTTAGCTAAACAAAAAAATCATTACTGATTATTTTCTATTTATTTAACGAAAGCCGCGTCTGGAATAAAGATACGTAAATTCCAAATGAAACATAAATGAAATGATTCCAGTCTCAAGAAATAATATTGCCACTGTGTTCGATTGTGTTCGATTCTCCGAAAAAAAATTATTTAGAAATAATAATATAATACTACTAATGTAATACATTACGCTAAAATTTATTGTAAGGAACTGTACCTAATTCCCGCTGTCGCTTCGAGTCCAAATGAGTTTAAAAAATAAAGATGCACTGTCACTCACTTCGTAATCCTAAGAACGTTTTCCTAATTTCCTGTAAAACGAAGCGCAGTAATCTGTCTCCCTTATGAATAACTGCCCGGACGAAAATTCTGAATATTTTTTCCCATTACGAGTTGAAATCGGCGCCCAAGAGGAGCGAAAATTGGGTCTCTCGATTTTCACTAAGGGGAAATAAAAAAAAAATACGACCCTTGCATTTTATTATGGCAGCTTAATGGGTGGTGCTTATTCAAGAGAGGGCCTTAATTTTGGTAATGGGACCCTAGTGGACAATAAAGTGGGATCGATATATGACCGTAATAATTTTGTTATACTGGCTATTTTTTTTTTAGAGGTTTTAAATAGCAAATAGAGAATGAACGTCTGGGAAGGAAGAGAGAGAGAAAGAGAGAGAGAGAGAGAGAGAGAGAGAGAGAGAGAGAGAGAGAGAGAGAGAGAGAGAGAGAGAGAGAGATTTAAAGAAACTTTTTTTTTTCTCTTTTCATTCATGATGCAGTTCCTTCCACTAACATACTTTCAAATACATAATCACTGTGTGTGTGTGTATGTATGTATGTATATGTATATATATATATATATATATATATATATATATATATATATGTGTATATATATATGTGTGTGTGTGTGTGTGTGTGTGTGTGTGTGTGTGTGTGTGTGTGTCTATTTGAATGTCGCGTTTTCCAGCAGGAAAGGCGTCCTCAAAATTAATTGCTAGTACAGTAAAAGGGACAGACAGTCAGACAGACAGACAGAGTAATGAACATCGGGGAAGAGCAGAAGAATTCCTATGAGAGAGCAAATGTTTACAACTACTCCGCGCGAAAAAATGGCCTCATTTCCCTTTTATGAAAGACGTAAACTCTGCATTTTACCTAAAAGACTGTCTCTTAACTGTTCTTTACGACTTTTCTCAGTTTTACTTTTCTATAAAGGAAAACTATTGAGATGGCTTTGTCTATCCGCCCTCAGATCTTAAAAACTACTGGCGTTAGAGGGCTGCAAATTGGCATGCTAATCATCCACCCTCCAATCATCAAACATACCAAATTCCAGCCCTCTAGCCTCCTCAGTAGTTTTTATTTTATTTAAAGTTAAAGTTAGCCATTATCGTGCGTCTGGCGACCACCGGACCATGGTTAAAGTTTCATGGGCCGCGGCTCCTACAGCATTATACCGAGACCACCGAAAGATAGATCTATTTTCGGTGGCCTTGATCATACGTTGTACAGAAAACTCGATTGCGCCGAAGAAACTTCTGTGTATTTTTACTTGTTTCCTTTCTTAATCTTTTTTACCAAACACCTTTCTCATGCCTCAGGGATAGCGAGTGACAAAAGAAATTCCTGAGAAATTATAATTGTTTTCTGGTGAATCTCAGGAGTTTTGTAAATAGGAATTTCTTCAATGTCCTGATTAACTTTGATATAACCTCATTGCACAGTTTTGGAATATGGGCTGCGTGGTCATTATTCTTCTAATAAAACTATTCTTAAAGGGATTTTAGGTCATTCTTATGAGAAAGCTACTTTAGAAATTTAAATTCTTTTTGAAAAGCTACTTTTAGGAATTTAATTCTTTTTGAAAAGCTACTTTAGGGAAATTTAGGTCATTCTTTTGAAAAGCTACTTAGGGAATTTTAGGTCTTTTTTGAAAAGCTACTTTAGGAAAATTTAGGTCATTCTTTTGAAAAGCTACTTTAGGGAAATTTAGGTCATTCTTTTTGAAATGCTACTTTAGGAAATTTAGGTCATTCTTGTTGAAAAGCTACTTTAGGGAAATTTAGGTCATTCTTGCTGAAAAGCTACTTTAGGAAATTTAGGTCATTCTTTTTAAAAGATACTTTAGGAAATGTAGGTCACTCTTTTTGAAAAGCTACTTTAGGGAATTTAGGTCATTCTTTTAAAAAAGCTACTTTAGGGAAATTTAGGCCATTCTTGTTGAAAAGCTACTTTAGGGAAATTTAGGTCATTCTTTGCAAAGGCTACTTTATGGAAATTTAGTTCATTCTTTTAAAAAGCTACTTTAGGAAATTTAAATTAAGTCATTTTTGTTAAATGCTACCTTGGGGAAATTGAGGTTATTCTTTTGAAACACTACTTTTGGGAAATTTAAAACATTCTTTATGAAACGGTACTTTAGGGAAATTTGAGACATTCCTTTTGAAACGCTACTTTAGGGAAATTTAGTTCATTCTTCTCAAAAAGCTACTTTAAAGAAACTTCAGAAATTCTTTTGAAAAAAAAACACTTTATGGAAATTTGTCTCCCCTCCCCACAAAAAAATGTAAACTCTCTACTTACCAAAATCTTACTTGAATATGAATCCAAAACAACATAATCCGAAGATAGTTTAGCCAAGAACCTACCTTACAGAATAAAAGTCGACTTGATGCAAAAAAAAAAACATCTCTTTCGTCAGAGAGGAAAAATAACAAAAGAAAGAAAAACTCATATACTTATGTAAAGAGTCTTTAGACTTATCCCATGACAAACCTAGCCAGTGCCAGATCTCGTTTTTGTGGGAGTTTTTCCTCCGCCAGAAACGAAATGCAGATTCATCTCCTCATATATAAGTAAGGACCAGCATTCATGGCATCCCTGTCCTCTGTTTTCATTGTCAAATAAATCTCCTGGAATCTTGGCTCTCCTCCTCCTCCTACCTCCTCCTCCTCATCCTCCTCCTCCTCCTCCTCCTCCTCCTCCTGGAATTATTCAGGTGACTCTCAGACCGAAGGAAGTGATTTATTGCTCCCCTAGAATAGGAGGCTTCTTATCATTCGTGGGCTTTCTTATGGCTAAACAAAAAATGTTTTGTTATCATAGAGGCTATATTTTATTTATATTAACCTGGTATCTATGGATAACTGGAGGCATGGTGATATATATATATGTATATATATATATATATATATATATATATATATATATATATATATATATATATATATTTTTTTTTTTTTATTTTTTTTTCTGTGCATTAATACAATCAATAACAGGACCTCATTGAAACTGGATGGCATCTAGTGGAGATTTTATTCAGTAAAAGTTACAAGCTTTCCAGGTTAACTGTCCTCATCGTCTGGTATTCAAACCAGTTTAAGTGAAACTCTGGTATTAATATATATATATATATATATATATATATATATATATATATATATATATGTATATATATATATATATATATATACTATATACATAACTATATGTGTGTATATATATATGCACACATACATGTGTGTGTGTATCTGAAGGCGACCCTGAAACGCTCTCACTCTAAAATGTCAAGAAACTAATGACCTGTCAAGGGGTAAATGAATTTCGATACGGGGAAATTATGCTCTCTCTCTCTCTCTCTCTCTCTCTCTCTCTCTCTCTCTCCTTAAAGTTTGGTAGCTTTCAGAATTTCTGTCGTTGGTGGGAGCGATACGAAACTTACACACATGTATACCTAAAACATACACTCACACATATGTATTATATATGTATGATATATTAAATATATATATATATATATATATATATATATATATATATATATATATATATATATTTTTATTGTACAAGCTTTGAAAGCTTGTACAATAAAAAGAATGTTCTTCCTGGTCTGGTATATATATATATATATATATATATATATATATATATATATATATATATATATATATATATATATATATATATATATATATATATATATATATATATTATATACTGCATATATGTATATATATAAATATATATACATCTTTTATATATATATATATATATATATATATATATATATATATATATATATATATATATAAATAATAATGAATATATTATTATGCACAACACCTTTCTAAAATCACTTCTGTTTTTATTCGACTTTTCATGTCGTGTTCAATGAAAATATCAGTCCAGACCATTTTTTAAATTACCTTAATTTCACAAAATCTATGATATCACATGTTTTTTTATTCCTTTTTATCAAGATGTCCTTTTTTGGCTTCAAGTTCAAGGTAGAGTGAATTCTAAAAAAACTTATAAAAACCTAGTCCATTTGAAGTCAATGAAAATTAAATGACTAGTATATGCGAAATTAGATCACGTTTGTTCTGATATATTCATAATCATCTATTATTATTATTATTATTATTATTATTATTATTATTTATTATTATTATTATTATTATTATTATTATTATTATTATACAGAAGATAAACCCTATTTACATGGAACAAGCCCACCACAAGGGCCATTGACTTGAAATTCAAGCTTCCAAAGAATATTATATATTATTATTATTATTATTATTATTATTATTATTATTATTATTATTATTATTATTATTATTATTATTATTATTATTATTCAGAAGATGAAACCTATTCATATGGAACAAGCCCACCACAGGGGCCATTAACTTGAAATTCAAGCTTCCAAAGAATATTATTATTATTATTATTATTATTATTATTATTATTATTATTATTATTATTATTATTATTATTATTATTATTATTATTATTCAGAAGATGAAACCTATTCATATGGAGTAAGCCCACCACAGGGGGGCCATTGACTTGAAATTAAAGCTTCCAAAGAATATTATATGAAACCTATTCATATGGAGTGTTTCTCCACCACAGGGGCCATTGACTTGAAATTCAAGCTTCCAAAGAATATTTTGGTGTTCATTCAGAAGAAAGATCAGGTAAGGAAATACAGAAAAAGAGACCCCACTCACTCATTAAAAAAGGAAAAAATAAATTAACAAATTAACATATAGATAAAAATGTATTGAATTGCAAAGGGGGAATAGTATTAGGTAGCAATGCATTGCACCTTCAGCTTGAACTTCCGAAGTTCTAGTTGTTTCAAGCAAGAATCTTGAATTAAAATTCCTCCTGTACCACCAGAAACATTTTGCCCACTCGCTGAGGTTCAAAGTTTAATGAAAAGATTAAGCTGAGACTTGAGGCAATCTCCGCCAAATTCCTGTTTCGTCGTCGTCATCATAATCATCATTGTTCATCATCTGCAAAGTCTGAAATCAGCCTCATCATCATTCTGTTCTGGGCAAATGTTTTTGTGCCAAAACTCTCGTCCTCAGGTATTCATCGTAGCTGTTTCTCATTCATGGCCCAGAATCGTCTACATGTAGTCTAAGGGAAGGAAGTTGATGACGTCATTACCTTATTTCTTTTTTATCCATCTTTTCCCACAAACAAAAATCATCCCCGTCGGAGCTTTAGCTCAAGGTGGGAGTGAAGGGGGAGGAGGAGGTTAACGAGAGAGATTTAATCATCCGTGCCTTCTTTTAATCCAGGATTTCCTCTTTCGCTTGCTGGAGGTGATTTTCATTCCAGCTTCGCCTGTGAACGGTCTCTCCCTTTTAATGCCTCGCGCTTCTGTTACTTGTATCCTTTAGTTGAGAAGAAGTCTCCTCTGTTCCTTTATCTGTTCCTTTATTCCTCACACCGTTGGACTGTGGAACAGTCTCCTGAGTGTGGATGGCGTGCAATTGGAACTTCAGAAGTTCATGCCAAGATGCAATGCGTTACTACCCTGATACAATTCTCTTTACATTTTAACGATTGACTTAAATTTTTGTCTGTTTATTAATTTATTGATTTATTTTTTTATTTTTTAGTTTTCTGACAAGAAAACTATTGTGCCGGCTTTGTATGTCCGTCCGCACTTTATTCTGTCCGCACTTTTTTTCTGTCCGACCTCAGATCTTAACAACTACTTAGGCTAGTGGGCTGCAAATTGGATGTTGATCATCCACCCTCCAACCATCAGACCCTCTAGCCTCCGTAGTTTTTATTTTATTTAAGGCTGAGGTTAGCCATTATCGTGCTTCTGGCAACGATATAGGAGGACAGGCCACCCACGGCGGCTGAGAGTTTCATGGGCCGCGGGTCATACAGCATTATCGGGTGGATGATGAACATACCAATTTGCAGCTCTCTAGCCTCAATAGTTTTTAAGAGCTGAGGGCGGACAGAAAAAGTGCGGACGGACAGACAAAGCCGCCACAATAGTTTTCTTTTACAGAAAACTAAAAACAAACGGACACAAACAAATTTCATTAACAAGATAAAACCGACCATACCAAAAATAAAGCAGCTGAATTCACATAAAAAAACAAACAGTTACAATCAAACTGCATTCACAGAAAAAAAAACGCCAAAAGAAGCGCAAAGAAATTGCATTAAAAAAACGCCAAACAAATGCAAAGAAATTGCATTCACAAAAAACGCTCAAACAAATGCAAAGAAATTGCATTCACAAGAAAAAAATACTGCCCAAAACAAACACAAATAAATTGCATTCACAAAAAAATACTGCCCAAACAAAAAAACAAAATGTATTTCAAGATAAAACCGACCAAAGGAAAAATAAAGCAATTGCATTCACAGAAAAAAAAAACAGTTACAATCAAATTGAATTCACAGAAAAAAAACGCCCGAAACAGACACAAAGAAATTGCATTCACGAGAAAAAAATAGCCCAAACAAACACAAACAAAATTTGCATTCACAAGAAAAAACCGCCCAAACAAAAACAAAGCAATTGCACGCACAGAAAAAAACAAACAGACACAAACAAATTAATGCCATGAACAGAGCCGTTCGCTTCTGCTGATGGCAAAAATGGTCAAACATTTTGCCGAGGTCAGCCATTACGCGTTTTCTTCTCGTGCCCTTAGACACGAATGCCAACCCTCTGCGGTTCTAGAGGTACTAATGAGCACGGAATCTCCTAGGGCTGTGTTGCACGGGCAAATGTTATGTCCTGAGAGAGAGAGAGAGAGAGAGAGAGAGAAAGTTAATTTGCATGCAGAGAAAGAAAGAAAGAAAGAGAGAGAGAGAGAGAGAAAGAGAGAGAGAGAGAGAGAGAGAGAGAGAGAGAGAGAAAGTTAATTTGCATGCAGAGAAAGAGAAGAGAGAGAGAGAGAGAGAGAAAGTTAATTTGCATGCAGAGAAAGAAAGAAAGAGAGAGAGAGAGAGAGAGAGAGAGAGAGAGAGAGAGAGAGAGAGAGAGAGAAAAGTTCAATTTGAATGCAGAGAGAGAGAGAGAGAGAGAGAGAGAGAGAGAGAGAGAGAGAGAGAGAGAGGAGATTTGCATGCAGAGAGAGAGAGAGAGGAGAAATTAATTTGAATGCAGAGAGAGAGAGAGAGAGAGAGAGAGAGAGGAAAATTAATACAGGAAAATCATTCAGTTAATCTTTGCTTTCTCTTGAACGTTGTGGGTCTTAGCCCAAAAACGTGGAAATCATAAAAAAAAAAAAAATTGTTTTGTTTAAATAAAAAAAAAACACGGAACCGGTCAGTGCTATGCTTGCAGAACATTTCTGTCAGCTTTAAACTCCATTTCCAAAACCAGCCGTTGATAAATAGTGCTATCTGAAATGCTTTTTTTTTATTGCAATGCTTCTTTTTTGCTTGCAATTTTTTTCTTGCCATTTTTTTGCTTGCAATGCTTTTTTGCTTGCATTTTTCTTTCAATTTTTGCCTGCAATTATTTTTTGCTTACAATTATTGTTTTGCTTGCAATGCTTTTTTGCTTGCAATTTTTTGCTTGCAATGTTTTTTTTTTGCTTGCAATGCTTTTTTTTGCTTACAATGCTTTTTTTGCTTGCGATTTTTTCTTTCAATTTTTTGCTTGATATTTTTTTGCTTGGAGTTTTTTCTTGTAATTTTTTGCATGCAGTTTTTTTTTTTTTTTTTGCTTACAATGCTATTAAATAACTCTCCTAAATGGGCCACTTAAAACTAATGTTGTCGGTTCGGCATTTTCGCAGACGAGCTAAATATTGGAATGAACCTTTTTCTCTTTTTTTTTGCACCGACGGGTCAATCGAAGCCAATCGAGACCAGCCTATTCACAAACGTCAGTCCTACCTCCAGCCTTTTTATATATTTTTTTCAGATCATTTTAATCAGCGCATCGTCACCAAAGCGTGAAAGGGTTTTCAGTCGGTCGTTTGAGAACAAATTGAGCAAGTAGAAAATCCGCCGAAGTTTTTCGGCGCAGTCGGGTTTTCCGTACAGCCGTAGGCTACAGCGTATAATCAAGGCCACCGAAAATAGATCTATCTTTCGGTGGTCTCGGTATAGTGCTATATGAGCCGCGGCCCATGAAACTTTAACTGCTGCCCTGTGGTGGACTATCCTATATCGTTGCCAGAAGCATGATTATGACTAACTTTAACCTTGAATAAAATAAAAATTACTGAGGCTAGAAGGCTGCAGTTTGGTATGTTTGATGATTGGAGGGTGGATGATCAACATACCAATTTACAGCCCTCTAGCCTCAGTAGTTTTTGAGATCTGAGGGCGGACAGAAAAAGTGCGGACAGTATAAAGTGCGGACGGACAGACAAAGCCGGCACAATAGTTTTCTTTTGCAGAAAACTAAAAACTCTATTCAGTCTCAGAATACTCAGTCTGTTAGCTCACAATCATATCTCAGAGCACTACATCCATTAATTCTTTTAATTTCAGAATTTTGAGTCCATTAATTCTCAGTTAATCTCGGAATACTGTGTCCTTTAACTCACTATCATATCTCATAATACTACATCCATTAACTCTGTCAATTTCAGAATTCTGAGACCATTAATTCTCAGTTAATCTCAGAATACGACATCCATTAACTCTGTCAATGTCTGAGTACTGAAGCCATTAACTTTCAGCCAATCTCAAAATACTATGTCCTTTAACTCGCTATCATATCTCAGAACACTACATCCATTAACTCTGTCAATCTCAGAATTCTGAGTCTATTAATTCTCAGCTAATCTCAGAATACCGCATTCGCTAACTCAGTTATTTTGCACAGCTTAATTCAGGGACAAAAGTCTTTGTGTGGGTCCCTATAATATTTCCACTCCGACAGATTACTTTGCCCCGTTGATAATTACAGTCTTCAGTCCACTAAACATCACAAACTGCCGCCGCTCCTGTCTGTGTGTGTGCGCGTGTGTTCTCAGTCTGCTACATTGTCATTAGAGCAGCGACGCTCGCTCGTCCGCCATTAGAGCAGTAATTGATTCTATGTAATTTTCAGCCTCCGAAAGCCTGGGTGGCGGGGGAGGGGTTAGACTCTCCAAAAGTCATGATGAACTGGCAAAGGCCGAGCGAGCGAGTTCTCATAGTCATCAACTGGGAAAGTTGTCAGGGCGCGTTCTCTTCGTCATCAACTAGGAACCTCCCCGGCCGCGTTTTCTTCGCCATCAATTGGGACGTGAAAACGTCTTTGGGAAAGTGCTTTACCTGTCTCATCTCGTACAGGGAACCTTCTCTCTCTCGTGATGATTATGACGCAGTTAGCTGACAAGCCGTGAGGTTCGTCTAGGAGAGTGTCTTTTGGGTTAAATCTTCGTTCTACCTCTTTCCTATTTTTTGTAGAATTTTGCTCTTTCGGAGATGCAATGCATTGCTACCCTGCAACAGTTGTTTATATTTTTTATAAATTACTATTGAAGCCTATTCATTTATATTTTTTCTTTTCTAATAACTTATATCTTTCTCTATTCCCCATTACCTTCTGTAAATTCTTGCTAATGAACACTATGATATTCTTTGGAAGCTTGAATTTCAAGTCGATGGCCCCTGACTTGAAATTCAAACTTCCAAAGAATAGTGTGGTGTTCATTTGAAATAAGTGAAAAGAAGGTAATAGGAAATACAGAAAGAGTAGATGGGTTGTCAGAAAAGAAAGAATGAATGAACAAATCAATGAATGAATAAATAGACAGGTAAAAATGTGAGTAAAATATTAAAATACAAGGAGAATTGTTTCCAGGGTAGTAATGCGTTGCATCTTCGCTTGAATTCCTTTGAAGTTCCAAATGCAAGACATCCCAAAGAAAGACTGTTCCCCCAACTGGAACGTTCGTCCATCTGAACTTGAACAAACCTAGAAAAGAGACGAATAATTGAAAGTCGTTCTGTTCTGATTCCTTTTCCTCTGGGAGGAAATCTGAAAACTGGTGGCTTGTGCACTCGTCTGGAAACGCGTCCCTCTCTCTCTCTCTCTCTCTCTCTCTCTCTCTATTGCTTGTATTGCTTGCAGGAATTCAGGCATTCAACTCATATTGTCCAATATCCGATTTCACAGGCGACTGAACATGTCTCTACTCCGCTTTGTAGGAAACACCTGGAATTAGACAAATGGAGGATAAAAAGGGGGTTTTTTGTTAAGAATTTGCTACAAATTGTTTGCTGTTTCTTCCTGGTTTTTTTATAAACACACACACACACACACACACACACACACACACACACATATATATATATATATATATATATATATATATATATATATATATATATATATATATATATATGAGTTCATTCGCCAGTTCTAGGTATTATAATAACCACCATAATCTTCATAACTCCTCAGTTCCCTATTATCCTTAAATACATTTTTCTCTGGAAGCCTTGAAACCCGAGAGGAAATGAATGGAGAAATTCTCCTGCTTAGTGCGAGGACCAGTCACTTATTTTCTCTCTCGTTATCAGTTTCATCCTGAATGAAAACATTCTGAAGAACCAATTCTGAGCCGGTGGCCATTAAACAAGTAAAAAATGCGCCGAAGTTTCTTCGGCTCAATCCAGTTTTCTGTACAGCCGCTACAGCATATAATCAAGGCCACCGACAATAGACCTATTTACCGGTGTATAGGCCGCGGCTCATGAAACTTTAACCACGGCCAGGTGGTGGCCTATCCTATATCGTTGCCAGAAGCACAATTATGGCTAACCTTAACCTTAAATAAAGTAAAAACTACTGAGGCTAGAGGGCTGCAATTTGGTGTGTTTGATGGTTGATTGGTGGATGATCAACATACCAATTTGCAGCCCTCGAGCCTCGGTAGTTTTTAAGATCTGAGGGCGGACAGAAAAAGTGCGGACGGACAGACAAAGCCGGCACAATAGTTTTATGGTCATCTGACTGAAAATACGAGCCGGTTCAATTTAAATATTAAATTCTGCCATTTATTAGATTCTTTCAAACCTAAAAGTTCCTGCATGAAATTTGTAATTCTTTTGGAAGCAGTTACGTGTTTCATTCATATCACCGGAAAATTTAATGAAAATGTTAATGTTAAATTCCTCTGTTAGCTTCTGCAGATGAGGGTATGACGTCTCTCTCTCTCTCTCTCTCTCTCTCTCTCTCTCTCTCTCTCTCTCTCTCTCTCTCCATGTTTCATTCATATGGCTTGAAAACTTAATAAAAATGTTAATGTTAAATTCTTCTGTTAGCTTATGCAAATAAGGATGTGACTCTCTCTCTCTCTCTCTCTCTCTCTCTCTCTCTCTCTCTCTCTCTCTCTCTCTCTCTCTCTCTCTCTCTCTCTGTGTGTGTGTGTGTGTGTGTGTCTAATTCATATCAAAGGTTTTTAATATAATGTTTCATTTTTAATTCTCTTAGAACTCTCATACAAAGACATCAACTTTCTCTCTCTCTCTCTCTCTCTCTCTCTCTCTCTCTCTCTCTCTCTCTCTCTCTCTCTCTCTCTCTCTCTCTCTCTCTCTCCATGTCTCATTCATATGACTTGAAAATTTAATAAAAATGTTAATGTTAAATTCTTCTGTCAGCTTATGCAAATAAGGGTATGACCACCCTCTCTCTCTCTCTCTCCTCTCTCTCTCTCTCTCTCTCTCTCTCTCTCTAATTCATATCAAAAGTGTTTTAATATAAATTTTAATTCTTAATTCTATTAGAACTCTCAGATAAAGATATCAGCTTCTCTCTCTCTCTCTCTCTCTCTCTCTCTCTCTCTCTCTCTCTCTCTCTCTCTCTCTCTCTCTCTCTCTTCATTCATACCATCAAAAATGTTTTAATATAAATGTTAATGTTTAATCCTTCTGTTTGCTTGTGCAAATAGGGATATCCCCCTTTCTCTCTCTCTCTCTCTCTCTCTCTCTCTCTCTCTCTCTCTCTCTCTCTCTCCATGTCTCATTCATACCACTTGAAAATTTAATAAAAATGTTAATGTTTAATTCTCCTGTTTGCTTGCGCAAATAGGGGTATGTCCCCCCCCCTCTCTCTCTCTCTCTCTCTCTCTCTCTCTCTCTCTCTCTCTCTCTCTCTCTCTCTCTCTCTCTCTCTCTCTCTCTCATTCATACCACTTGAAAATTTAATAAAAATGTTAATTTTTAATTCTTCTGTTTGCTTGTGCAAATAGGGTATGTCCCCCCCCCTCTCCTCTCTCTCTCTCTCTCTCTCTCTCTCTCTCTCCCTCTCTCTTCACTCAAATTGTTCACTTTCTCACTCTCCCGGAATTGCTGTAAATGCAAATGCTTCTCCAGCATCCCTGTGTGATTTTATCTACTCTTTGTCCTTCATCAACTTCGTCTGTACCTCTTCCCCCTTCCTGCCTGATATTCCGCTCCTGACGTTGCCCTGCCCTTTCTCTCTTCCTCTCTTAATCTGGGATGGAGAAAATGAGCGTGGAAATGACGGGAAGAGGGGAGGAAGAAAGAGAGAGAGAGAGAGAGAAAGGGAGGGAGAGGGACTTTTAGTTTACATATTTCGTAAGTTAACTAAAGCTTAGATGAAATGCGATTATCTGGTTCGTGAAGACAAATAAATGTCTCGTTTTTTAGTAAAAATATTCTCTAAAAAATTCTTGATAAACGTGGAAATGACAGGACGAGAAGAGGAAGAGAGAGAGAGAGAGAGAGAGAAGAGAGAGAGAGAGAGAGAGAGAGAGAGAGAGAGAGAGAGAGAGAGAGCCTTCAGTGCACCTCACGCAATGCTCAGTAGGCATTATAAAAGGCTCTTCGCAGCGTCCATTCCTGAGGACCCTAACTGCAACCTCATTCATTCCTTTTGCTCCACCTCCCTTCATATTCCTTGCCTTCCATCTCGCTATCCACCCTCCCAACAAATATTTCATAGGACAACTGCTTCGAGGTTTTCCTCCTGTTACACCTTTCAGACCTACCTACTCTCCGGAGCTGAATGACCTCTGGGGTCGAAGTTGTTGGTCTTTCAATTCAGCTCCTAAACTCACGAGTTAATTGCGATACTTTCCTCAGAGCGTAAAGAAAAATCGGTTTTCCGAGGTAATGACCAGCGGTAAATTGCAGCAAAGGAGAGTCTCCCCACTCTATTGGAGCCTCGACTCCCTAAAGAATTGTTGCGAAGTCTCGAGATTCCATGCCAATGCGGATAAGAGATTACGGGAGGTTTTTTCTCCCGTAATCCTTTCGGGTGGGATTCCAGGCGCGCGATCCAATTATACTTTTTGAAGAAGCAAACTGCTTGGAGACTGTTTAATTGGGTCTCTCTCTCTCTCTCTCTCTCTCTCTCTCTCTCTCTCTCTCTCTCTCTCTCTCTCTCTCTCTCGGAAGGACGGAATAGGTCTACAGGTAATCTCTCGATTTCTCTCCTTCTGAAGGATGTAAATATTCTATAGGTAATCTCTCTCTCTCTCTCTCTCTCTCTCTCTCTCTCTCTCTCTCTCTCTCTCTCTCTCTCTCTCTCTCTCTCTCTCTCTCTCTCTCCAAAATTTCATCCTGTGATGAAGTGTCTTTTAGATTTCTGTCAAAGAAAACTATTGTGTCGGCTTTGTCTGTCCCTCCGCCCTCAGATCTTAAAAACTGCTGAGGCTAGAGGGCTGCAAATTGGTATGCTGATCATCCACCCTCCAATCATCAAACATACCAAATTGCAGCCCTCTAGGCTAATTAGTATTTATTTTATTTAAGATTAAAGTTAGCCATAACCGTGCTTCTGGCAATGATATAGGACAAGCCACCACCTGGCCGTGGTTAAAGTTTCATGGGCCGCGGTTCACACAGCATTGTACCGAGACCACCGAAAGATAGATCTGTTTTCGGTGGCCTTGATTATACGCTGTAGCGGCTGTGCAGAAAACCGGATTGCGCCGAAGAAACTTGGGCGCATTTTTGACTTGGTTTGGTTTTGCGCATAAAGATTAAATCTTTCCAAACGCTGAAAAGAAGGGATTTATTCCAACGCTTGAAACCAAGTGATAAATCTCTCTAACGGATTATTTTCTTTTGTCTTTTCATTGTTTAATATTTTGCGTTAGAAGTAAAATGAGAGAAATGAATTAATGAAAATAATAGCTTTTAATTATCATATATAGTATATATATATATATATATATATATATATATATATATATATGTGTGTGTGTGTGTGTGTGCGTGTGTATATATGTTTATAACATATATATATATATATATATATATATATATATATATATATATATATATATATATATATATATATATATATATATATATATATTCATTTATATATACATATTGTGTATATATATATATATATATATATATATATATATATATATATATATATATATATATATATGCATAAAACCCCAATAATTTCTTAACATCTAAATCCTTATACATTAAGAAAAATTTACACTGGGGAGAATCATGACTGATAAGCGCATCGGCACTGGCCAGGATTCGAACCTAGGTGGTTGGTTCAGACATAGTGACAACCAGCCGACTTCTACCACTCGGCCATCAAGAGTAACAAAAAATGAGAGAGAGAGAGAGAGAGAGAGAACGCAATATGATAAAACAGTGTTTTTTTCCCTGAAACGCCAGGGACAAGGGAAGAATGTCAACCAGCTTCTTCTTGTTATTCCATAGGACGAAGTTACTCTATCTCCTCGAGTTATTTTCACGGCGCCATTTCTCTCCATTTTCGATGGACAGCGCCGTCAAAAGAGAGGTTTTGGGATCATTTCTCATTGGCGAGTGAGTGCTCCCTCCCGGGTAGCACTCCCCCGAGATGTAACCGAGTACCGGGCCCGACCTTTCCCTGGAAAAAGCGGGACGCCATATCTTAAAAACTAACCATAGAATTTTCTTGAAAATAATCTCATTATGTTTCCCACACCCAAATCCTTACAGAAAGTCTTACTTAACCTAACCTAACCTAACCTAACCTAACCTAACCTAACCGAGTAGAGGGACCCTTCCCTGAAAAGGCAGGATGCCATATCTTCAAAACAAACCATAGAATTTTCTTGAAAATAATCTCATTATCTTTCCCACACCCAAATTACTGAGGAAAGTCTTACCTAACTTAACCTATCCTAACCAACCTAACCTAACCTAACCTAACCGAGTACAGGGACCCTTCCCTTCAAAAAGCCGGACGCCATATCTTAAAAACTGACCATAGAATTTTCTTGAAAATAATCTCATTATGTTCCCCACATCCAAAGTACTCTCGACACACAAATCTGACCTAACCAACCTAACCTAACTAACCTAACCTAACTAACCTAACTCAGCCTAACCTAGCTTAATCTAACCTAGGGGGCATGGCAAAAAAACCGGGGCTGGTGCAATACTAGCATACATCTCAGGAATTTACATCCCTTAAAGTTTGTGGGGTGGTGAAGTTCTGCTCCTTCTGTAAACGTGTGGATGGAGGAATCTGTTCCTTCCCTAGACGTTTGCGGGTGAAAAACGTCCTATTTCTTCTGTAAATGTCTGTAAGTAGGAATCTGTTTCCTCCTTAGACGTTTGGGGCTGGGAAAACGTCCTATTTCTTCTGTAAATGTCTGTAAGTAGGAATCTATTTCCTCCTTAGACGTTTGGGGCTGGGAAAACGTCCTTCTGTAAATGTCTGTAAGTAGGAATCCGTTTCCTCCTTAGACGTTTGGGGCTGGGAAAACGTCCTGTTTCTTCTGTAAATGTCTGTAAGTAGGAATCTATTTCCTCCTTAGACGTTTGGGGCTGGGGAAAAACGTCCTAGACGTTTTTCTGTTTCTGTAAATGTCTGTAAGTAGGAATCTGAATCTATTTCCTCCTTAGACGTTTGCCCTATTTCTTCTGGTCTGTAAGTAGGAATCTGTTTCCTCCTTAGACGTTTGGGGCTGAAAACTGTTTCTTCTGTTTCTTCTGTAAATGTCTGTAAGTAGGAATCTCTTTCCTCCTTAGATGTTTGGGGGTGGAAAAACCTTCTCCTCTGTAAATTCCTTCCGTCAACGTTTGGGGCTGGAAAACGGAAATTTCTTCTGTAAATATCTGCAGGGAATCCTGTTTCCTCTTTAGAATTTTGGGGCTGAAAAAAATCCTGTTTCTTAGATGTTTTCTGTAAACGTTTGGAAGTAGGAATCTGTTTCCTCCTTAGACGTTTGGGGTTGGGAAAACATCTATTCTTCCTAAACTTTTTTTGAGAGTTTAGAAAACTGTTCCTTCTATTTTCCTTAAAGGCTTATGAGCAAAAAACGTAACGTTCCCTCCCTAAACTTTTGGAAGTAGAAAATGCTATTCTCTGCAAGGGGCTCTGCAGTGTGAGCTGATAAGACAAATGTGTATATAAGTATATAGGACAGATAATTGATCTCTCTCTCTCTCTCTCTCTCTCTCTCTCTCTCTCTCTCTCTCTCTCTCTCTCTCTCTCTCTCTCTCTCCAAATAGCAACAGTGTGGAAGAGTTTAAAAGAAAGCTAGACAAAACCATTAGAACACTACTCCTAGAGATAAGTGAGCCCATAATGTCTCCTCGGTTTGACTAATAAGTCTTTGAGACATCCTAAACCTTGTAACTCCTTGTAACGCTCTCTCTCTCTCTCTCTCTCTCTCTCTCTCTCTCTCTCTCTCTCTCTGTACCCCATGATGCGACAAACTCGTCCCAACTTTTCCCGAGAATCCATTTCTCGTTCCGATCGAAGAATTTCGCGATGATCCAGCGTCCACGGAACCCGTCCCGATGTAAATATGGCAGCAGAAGGAAGGTTATCGGATTATTCAGAACGTGGAAACTCCTCTAACACAATTCGCCTCGTGAATTATTATTATTTATGGGTACGATATCGCAGGAAGGCCCGATAGGGGAGGGAGGGGGAAGGGAGGGGGGGAGGGGAATTTGGTCCTCCGTTTTCGGAAATTGTGATTGGGGAGGTCTCGCTGCTTGAGTTATTTATGAGAGAGCTTTTGGGAGATGGTATACATACATACATACAAACATACATATATATATGTGTGTGTACAAATATAAATACATATATACTCAACACCCAATCACGTGTGGAACGAAAATAAATTTATGACCCACACCCGGATCGAACCTGGTCTGTCAATTGAAAGGCAAGGTTCAGTTGGTAGCGCCCATGCCTTTCAATTGAAAATACCTGGATCGATCCCTAAATGTAAATCAGAAATTTATTATATATATATATGTGTGTAAAAAAATATATATATATATATATATATATATATATATATATATATATATATATATATATGTATTTATATAGAAATGTGTGTTTGTGTAGAAACTTTTAGACAGACAGACAGACAGAGAAATTTTTAAAAAACGTTAAAAAAATTAGGAAAACAAACAGACTTGTTCCTCAAGTTATATAAAAAAAAACCATTACTGTCAGTGTTTTATCCCTTAATGTGAAAGTTGGATCCTCTAAAATATATGATATGGCTATTTCGAAGAGTTTTTTTTTTTTTTATTCTTCTTTTTTTTTGGGAGGTCAATTCTGGTTCCCAGATGATAGGACAGTTGGGTAAGGTTCTTGTTTTTCAGTAAGAGAGATCCCATGCTCTCTCTCTCTCTCTCTCTCTCTCTCTCTCTCTCTCTCTCTCTCTCTCTCTCTCTCTCAAAATTATATAGCAGCATAACTGTCCTGCAAAAGAAAGATTGTTTTCTCTCTCTCTCTCTCTCTCTCTCTCTCTCTCTCTCTCTCTCTCTCTCTCTCTCTCTCTCTCTCTCAATTATATAGCAGCATAACTGTCCTACAAAAAGAAAGATTTCTCTCTCTCTCCCTCTCTCTCTCTCTCTCTCTCTCACTCTCTCTCAATTATATAGCAGCATAACTGTCCTACAAAAGAAAGATTGCTCTCTCTCTCTCTCTCTCTCTCTCTCTCTCTCTCTCTCTCTCTCTCAATTCTCTCTCAATTATATAGCAGCATAACTGTCCTACAAAAGAAAGATTGCTCGCTCTCTCTTCTCTCTCTCTCTCTCTCTCTCTCTCTCTCTCTCTCTCTCTCTCTCTCTCGGTTACATAGCAGTATACCTGTCCTACAGAAGAAAGATTATTCTCTCTCTCTCTCTCTCTCTCTCTCTCTCTCTCTCTCTCTCTCTCTCTCTCTCTCTCTCTCTCAATTATATAGCAGCATAACAGTCCCCCAGAGGAAAGATTATTCCGTTTCTGTCAAAATGTCTGACAGTAAATTGGTCAGCGTTTTTTTTTTTACAGAAATAACAACCAACTCCCGGGTTGTAATGACGCCTCTGTAATTGAACGCAAAGTTTTTTATTGTTATTTTTCTTTGAGGGTAGGCAAGTTGAAAGAAAAAAACTGCGCTGGATAAAATGGGACATTTTGATTTGCTTGTATTTTCTTTTCTGTTTTTTATTTTTTTTTTTTTTGGTTTATCACGAAACAGAATTTGTGATAAAAGGAATTTTTTCGCAACTGAAATTTTTTTTACTTATTTTTTTATATTCGAGATTACGCCTTGCTCATTATTTTCCTCTTTGTAATCCTCTCATGCTTGCAGAATCCTAACCAGTGAGAGAGAGAGAGAGAGAGAGAGAGAGAGAGACTGAGTAAGAGAGAGTCAGAGAGAGATTTATGGAAAATGAGTTTGTTTCAATGGAACGTAGTTGAAAAGTCAGATCGTATAAATATGAATAAATATATATATACAGTATATATATATAAATATATATATATATATATATATATATATATATATATATATATATATATATATATATGAATATATATAATATATGTATATATATATATATAAACACTATTTATATATAAATATATTTATATATGCCCTGTATATAGAATATGGACAGGTGGATATACAATGGTATATATATAAAAACATATATATATCCGATGTTATGGCGTTATAAGAATATAGATTATATATTATAGTGGTTTTTATATATATATATCTGGCGGTCGCGTTTCTTGGGTCATCTTATCAATATATAGGATTAAGGTATATATATACATTTATATATCCTAGGTTATATTGTTGGTTTATTATATATATATCCATATCTTTATTTGTATACATATATATATATATATAGTTATAAATATATTTATATATATATAGGAATATATATATAATACTGATATTTATTTATATAGCGATCTACTGTCTGTATATATACTGTATCTTTACTCCGGCTTCTTCCCTTTTGTTATTTAATACGTTAACATAATCATATTTGGGATAATAAATGAAAGGATTATCAGAACTGAGTTGCTTACCTTTTGGATGTTTTCAAAATATATTTATGTTGAAATATATATATATATATATGGTATTTTATCTTTAAAACCCTCGATGGCAAAATTGATTGAGCTGTTGGATTGCAAACTATCGAGTACCATTTGACATATCCAAGGTATTGCAAGCCATTGCAATATGCAAAACGCAAATCGTGGTGTTCATTCAGCCTAACTCACGCGATACCTGAATAAAGTTTATTGTCTAACATTGTTTTCTTATGAGACTTCATCTAGGAACAGTAGTTTTGCTTTTCCCATTCTGTTTTTGAATTGTCTGCTGGTTAGGGAAAGGGTCCAGAGGTCCCCACGCCAGGTAAACTATCACTTACTTTACGCACCTTGCTTTAGGTATATAGGCCAGTGGTCTGTTTCAGAATGGATTAACTGAAGTAGATATAGGGATATATATTTGTTTATAAAAATATATTGAGAAAATATAGTTATACAGAGGTTGATATATATATATATATATAGAAAATGGATAGATAGATAGATAGAAAAACAACAGTCGGCAATCGGGACTTTAGTAAATAATGAATCGACGTCTAGATAGTTTGATGTTGTTTAGGGGATGTTTAAACTATTAAATTTTATATGAAATCTTTCTGCATGTTTACTTTTAGGTTCTCTTTCTCAGTCTCGAGCCATTTTGATTTTTTCTCTTCCTCAGTTCGTAAAGGAATCCCATCCCTCTTTCTCTCTCTCTCTGAGGGTTAATCTCTCCTTTTTGAAGTGAGTGAGGAGCCAGACATCGCCCGGACCTGACCTCACTTAGCTCTGTCAATCTTCCTTCAGGTGGGAATTTAATCAGGCTCTTAAGTTTTATAAATATACCATCTAACTTTCTCACCTGTCTCATATTCTCTTGAACTCACAGTAAAACAAGTTCTCTTTCAACGCTTTTTGTTTTCGTGGCTCTTATTTTCATATATATATATATATATATGGCTATCCTGAACACGCCAGTGGATAGCTGGTATCGTTTGTGGCTAGCTGATATATATATATATATATATATATTTATTTATTGTTTGAATATATGTTTATATACATATAATATACATAATATATATAATCATATATGTTACCTGTATATATATATATATATATATATATATATATATATATATATATATATATATATATATATATATATATATATATATATATCTTTTGCAAAATTGAAGAAGGCAAACTATTTAGTACCATAAAACACTATTTAAACGTTGAAACCTGAATAAATATATTTCAAAGAGGCACTTGTTTCTGTGCCCCCCTGTTCACTGGTAGAATATGGACAGGTGGAAAGTTACAATGGTATATATACAAAAACATGAAGGTGTGGCCTTAGGACTCCGATGTTAAGGAGGTGGCGTTTCTTAAGAAGGAGGAGATTGACCAAATTCCTAGTGGTTTTTCTCTCATTAGCTCCCTGTTTGGCGATGGATCTGGCGGTCGCGTTTCTGGGTCATCTTCTTCTCCTGCGTGGTGCGAGGATTAAGGTGTCAATGGCGTCTGATTTCCAATGTCCTCTTGACAGGTTCATATTGTTGGTTTGATTGATGATAGCAGATTCCAGCATCTTTCTTTTGTACGGACAGCTACTCTTGAAAACCAACTCCGCCCCACTCAAGTTAATGACATGCCCTGTATTTCTAATATGTAGGAAAATTATATGAACTCTCCGAAGCGTAACGTACTGATCTTTTGTGTTCTGTTATTCTTTGCGAGAGCGATTCTACCTGTCTCGCCTACATAAATGTCATGACATATACTACACGGTATCTTGTAAACTCCGGCTTCTTAAATTTTACTACACATATATATGAACGCAATTATTTAAAGGTGGAAATTGGATAAAACCTAAAATCATTTCAAGAAGTGATAACTAGAGAGGCTGGACAGCAAGACTGATTCGAAAGGGAAGCAATAAGGGACTGAAGCGAAAGTGAAAGGCTTAAAACGCAATGCCCACAGTGCTCCGCGCGAGGTGCACTGACGGCTCTGAATCCCTTTTCGAAGACGAGATACTAATAATTATCCACGTCTTGAGAAATGACTGAGTGGAGGATTTGAATCAGAAGGAAATGAAAGGAAAAGGGGAGAAGTGGTATTATCTTTAGTCATTTCCTCTCCTTTATCTTCACCCATTCCACAATGATTCCTCCCTCTACCTTCCCCTACTATAATTCCCCACTAACCAACCCCTTCCCCCTTTTCTGACACTTATACCGTCACCAACAACAATATGGTATCATGACGAATTGGTCGTCAAAATTTTCGAAAAAGGATTTTCTAAAACAAAATAAATCAACCAATTTTAGATTTCTGTTTCTAATTTTTTTTTTTAAGATCTTTTCATATTTTTGGTTTCTTCAGTGATTTTGATCAGTGACGGAAGGTCAGAGTTGAAGAAGTGAGTTTCTGAGTTTGTGAGGTTTCACACACACACACGCACACACACACAAATATATATATTTCAGAAAATATGGCCGATTTAACATTGGAAGGTACAGTGTGATGGAAGAATTTTTGATTGTGAGATGGTACTGTCGTGAGCTCGTCACTTGCAGAATCGTTGCATTCAGCAAATAGTTGATCATCTCAGCAGTGAATGGGATGAACATGCGATATTGGCCGAGTCATATGACCAAGTTGCTATGTGCGTACACGAGTTCGTGTGTTACAGAATCTCGATTTTGTGTCTAATTCTGCCCAAAAATTAGTTCGGTCGTTCATTAGCAGAACTAGAGCGAGATCGTGAAGACATTATCTTTGAGTGTGGCAAGCTCTTAGAATTGGCAGAATAAGGTACAGTTCAGACTCTTCGTTTTTTCTATGTGAATTGTGGACTTATGGTCTTTTACCATATTTCAAGACATTTTTGAACTTGTGTGGGAAGTGGATGTAGCATTTACCATTTCAATATTCTATTTTATTGTGTTCTATATTTTACCAGTATGCTATTTACTCATGCATTTTAGACTTTTCATTATTATTGTTTTGCACTTGTATATTTTTGGGAGTATTATTTTGTGCTTAATTTCTTCGACAGATGTCATGGTTGTGGTGATGACTTAGGGGCAATAACATGATGTTATCATGTTGGTGTGATCATAGAGAAAGACAGACGCAAACCTTTGCAATGTCTAGTATTTTATGTGGAGACTTGAGACTAGACTTTACAAAGTCTATAATGGAATATGTGAGAATTTTTGAATTTGCAGGCTATTAGCCATAATCAGATTTTTAGTTGACTGAGACTAAATCTTGAGTTAGATGTTTTCTTAATTGACAATTTCATTTTATGATGCATTTTAATCTTTGCTTTGTTTGTTCGTTACTTGTTGGGTTGCTTTAAATAATAAATCTATTTTTTGTAGGAAAGATTGAGTTTTCCTTGTATGACCCATTTCATTTCTTTAACGTGGAATGCGAGAACGAAAGAGATCTTTGTGACATTAGAGAGAGAGAGAGAGGGGGGAAAGCCGAGAGAGAGAGAGGGAGAGAGGGGCGCGTGAGATACTTACGTAATATTCCTACCCGGAATATTCTTATCTGTTTCCCAACGGTTTAACAGATATATAAAACATATATATATATATATATATATATATATATATATATATATATATATATATATATATATATATATATATATATATATATATATAATTTATTATATATATGAATAAATATATATTTATATATATTTATATATATATATATATATATATATACATATATATACATACATATAATCATATTCACACGCACCCCACTTCCCTTGCAAAAAGTTCCTAACCCTTCACCCTTCAGGCCCCCCGAAAACGTGGCCGTAAAAATAAAAGTGTTCCAAAATTACAGGAGTTCCGTTGCCTCCCCTCGCTTACAGTTTGCCAGGCAGTTCCCCCTCTAATTAAATGTTCTGCCATTCTCGTTCTTCTGCTTTTTATATCAAAAGATACGCGAGAAATTGCTTGAGTGCAAAGGAGGTAGGATAAATTCCATTGTTTTTTTATTCGTGTTTTTATGTTTTTTCTTGCAGAACTTGATGTGTATATATATATATATATATATATATATATATATATATATATATATATATATATATATATATATATATATATATATACATATATATATATATATATATATATATATATATATATATATATGTTTATCAGCTTATGATTTATATTATATGAAATATCTCTGTATGTTTTCAAACTAATCTCGAGAACAATACAAAACATTTATATATATATATATTTATATATATATATATATATATATATATATATATATATATATATATATACATATATATATTTTTACATTTACAATATGCTCATATATATAGCTCTACCATACAGACCTTGTAATATTGCCGCTGGTATAGTTGGAAGCAGCGTCCATTGTACCATCATAACATCTGCCTTTGAGCCAAAATGCTGTGCGGTGTGTAGGTAGGACTCCTTTACCTTTCAATAAAACAGCTGTTGGAATATAACATATCAATGATTATATATATATATATATATATATATATATATATATATATATATATATATATATATATATATATATATATATATATATATATATATATATATATATATTTATATATATATATATATATATATATATATACAAATTTAGATCCAAGATTTTATATATAAATATAAGATTTTCGAAATATAACCGAATTTTCCAAAGGCCAAACAGTCTTTGTAACTTAGAGAGTATGAAGGAATAAACAAAAATAAAAAAAAAATATCTACGAGAAAGATTTATAAAAAAAAAAAAATTCTTGAGAGAGAGAGAACCCAAGGAATGAAAATCTGTGGAATTAGTTCAAAATATTTTTTTAGAGAATTCCACGAAATAAAAATCTGTGGAATCACCTAAAAGAAATTCTTGAGAGAGAATTCCAGGAAATAAAAATAAGTGGAATCAGTTAAAAAAAACATTTTTTTAGAGAATTCCACGAAATAAAAATAAGTGAAATCACTCTTTAAAAAATCTTGAGAGAATTCCATGGAATAAAAATCTGTGGAATCACTTTAAAGAAATTCTTGAAAGAATTCCGTGAAACAGAAATATGTGGAATTAATTTTTTTAAAATTTAGAGAATTCCATGAAATAAAAATAAGTGAAATCACTCTTTAAAAAATCTTGAGAGAAAATTCCATGGAATTCAAATCTGTGGAATCACTTTTTAAAAAATCTTGAGAGAATTCCATGGAATAAAAACATGTGGAATCAGTTAAAAAAAAATTTTTTTTAGAGAATTCCATGGAATTAAGATATGCGGAATTACTTAAGAGAAATTCTTGAGAGGAAGAATTCCATGGAAGAAAAATCTGCGGAATCAGTTTAAAAAAAACATTTTTTTAGAGAATTCCAGGAATGGAATCAGTTAGAAAGGATGTTTTAGAGAATTCCAGGAATGGAGTCAGTTTAAAAACTTTTTTTAGAGAATTCCATGGAACTGAAATATGTTGAATCACTTAAATGAAATTCTTGAGAGAAAGAATTCCATGGAACAGAAAAATATGTGGAATCAGTTAAAAAAAACACATTTTTTTAAAGAATTCCATGAAATTAAAATATGTGGAATCACTTAGATGAAATTCTTGAGAGGAAGAATTCCATGGAAGAAAAATCTGTGGAATCACACGAGCTTCTCTCAACGATAATTATTCATGATGTTGAGTCAGTCAGCGGACCTCGAGAACCCTTTGATGTGCCGCCACCTGTAAACATCGTGTTTGTTTGTTTGTTTAGGAAATTTTTAACCCGGGCGGAAACACGTTTTTTTTTCTATTAGTTTTTACGCAATTTTTTCTGCAGCGAAATGGCGTACGGGAGTTTTTTTTATCTATCTGTTTGTTTATTTTTTATTTATTTATTTATGTATTTATTTGTTTATATATATATTTATTTACTAATCATTTTCCTTATTTATTTATTTATGTATTAACTTATTCATGTATTTATTTATTTATTTACTGTTTATTTCATTTACAAATTTGTTAATTTATCTTTTTGTATTTATTAATAATTCACTTCGTGTATTTACTTATTCATTTACTTACTTACTTACTTATTTATCAGTTAATTTATTTGTTTATTTGTTCACTTCCTTTTTCAGGCAAATGGACTGTTACAATATCTACATACTTCATTATGAAATAAAATTCATTTTAATTAATGTTTTTCTTTTTAGACTATGTCAGAACTTTAAAAATACTGTTCCTATGAAAAAACAACTAAAATTAATTCTTGTTTTTTGTAGTTTATGTTAGAACATTAAAAATACTATTCTATGAAGAAAAACAATTTTTTTTGTAAATTGTGTTAGAACATTAAGAATACTATTTCTATACAGAAAAACTAAAATTAGTTCTTTTTTTGTAGATTATGTTAGAACATTAAACTTGCACTGCTGCTATTTAGAAAAAATAACTAAAATGAACTTTTTTTTAGATTATGTTAAAACATTAAATTTATTCTATTGCTATGAAGAAAGCGACAATGATATTTGGGTAAATGGGCAGTTACAATATCTACATACTTTATTGTGAAATAAAATTTATGGCAATTTTCTTTTTTGTAGATTGTGCTGGAAAATTAACTTTACTCTCGCTATGAAGAAACGACAATAATATTTAGGCAAATGGACAATTACAATATCTATTTACTTTATTTTGAAAAGAAATTTATGTCAGTTTTTTTTATAGATTATGTTATAAAAATAAAGTTACTCTTGCTATGGAGAAAAAGAAAATAATATTTGGGAAAATTTACAGTTACAGTATCTATATACTTTATGTTGAAATAAAATTTATGGCAATTTTCTGATTTTGTAGATGGTTAGAAAATTAACTTTACTCTTGCTATGAAGAAACGGCAACAACATTGAGGCAAATGGACAGTTACAATATCTAAATCATCACAGGAATGCATTCTTTTTAATTATCATAAATTCCACCAGTTTAGGAATGATAATTACAGCGTCTAACAGCCTATCATAAAATTCCACCTGATAGCCATGAATAGCTGATTAGGGCCAGAAAGTGAAGGAACAAAAACTCGAATTTATATTCATTTCGGCCTGAGTGACGCCAGTAATTAATCTCTATGATTCATAATTCGCCATTATAGTGAGTATCACGGTCCGCGCACGCAGCGAGTAATTATTCCTAATTATATACGATTATTTTTCTTGATTATATCTGATTACTCTCGGCGAAATGAGATAAAATGCGTTTCCTCCCTGTGATAGGGAGTGCAGAAATGCTGAAATGTATCAGATCTCGCCTTTATTAAATTTTTTCTTAGAGGAATTTCACCATCTACCTCTTACCTCTTACCTCTGAAGAGGTAGAACCACATGCTCATTAACCAAAAAAGAGGTATTCAGGTAATCTTGTTCGTAATACAGAAAATACCGAAATGTATTAGATTTTTGCCTTTTTTTATTATTTTCTTCCAGGAGTTTCACGCTTTACCTCCTACCTCTTGCCTCTGAAGAGGTAGAACCACATGGCCATTAACCAAAAAAGAGCTATTCATGTCCTCTCCTTTTTTTATTCTTTTCTTCTAGTAATTTCACACTTAACTTCTTACCTTTTACCTCTTACCTCTAAAGAGGTAGTAGAATCACTGGGCCATTAACCAAAGAGAGGTATTTAGGTACTCTTGTTCGTAATATAGAAAATACTGAAATGTATTAGATTTTTGCCTTTTTTATTCTTTTATTCTGTACCGCTTACCTCTTACCTCTAAAGAGGTAGTAAAATCACCGGGTCATTCACAAAAAATAGGTATTCAGGTCCTCTAGTTGTGATATGTCCCCAAAAACTGCTAAATCTCTCGGACATAAAAAGTTATTAAAGTTTGCCTTTTTTTCACTCACTCTTCTGGGAAAATCACCCTATTACCTAAGTACCTCCTACCTCTAAAGAGGTAGTAAAATCACCAGGCAACCAAAAAGAGTATTTAGGTTAAGTTTCTTACAATTCATGCGATCATAAAATACCTCTGCTCAAAAGATTACCAACAAAAGTTAGGCAGATTTCACTCTTACGAAAATGTGACTCGGTATCGTTTGCAATATGCAAAGTAACCTTTAATATATTTTTAGGTATTTTTTGTCTACCACTGCAATTGAGTAATATTTTTGAATCATTATCAAAATAGTTTTATCAGACCACTGGGCTGATTATCAGCTCTCACAGGGCTGCCCCGAAGTATTTGTTTTTTATTTATATATTTTTTTCTTTTGTGCTTTGTCAAATTAGAATTTTTCAAAAAGTTCATATTTGAATTATTTGCAAATGTTGAATTTTCTGACAGAGTTTCACTGAACGATTTATTTCAAAACTTGATGGTTTATATTAGTTTTCTGTAAAAGAAAACTATTGTGCCGGCTTTGTCTGTCCGTCCGCACTTTATTCTGTCCGCACTTTATTCTGTCCGCACTTCTGTCCGCCCTCAGATCCCAAATTGCAGCCCTCTAGCCTCAGTAGTTTTTATTTTATTTAAGGTTAAAGTTAGCCACAGTCGTGCTTCTGGCAACGATATAGGATACGCCACCACCGGTCCGTGGTTCAAGTTTCATGGGTCGCGGCTCATACAGCATTATACCGAGACCACAGAAAGACAGATCTATTTTCGGTGGCCTTGATTATACGCCTTAGCGGCTGTACAGAAAACTCGATTGCGCCGAAGAAATTTCGACGTATTTTTTACTTGTTTGTGACAAACATCTGTAAAATCAATTCCTCGGGCATAATAACATATTATATACCTAAGGAATTTAGATGTCATTTCATTACGAATGCATCACAAATTTAGTGTCATTCAATTCATCCATGTAATCACACTAACCGCAAGATTTACGTAATACTTTTAAAGATCTGCTTAATTTTTCATCATCAGTGCTTCGTATTCAGCCAAGTTTTGTGATTGATAGAAGCTTTTAAGAAAATTACAAAGTCTGGATAAATCAGTACAGGGGAAAAGTCTTAAGAAAGTTTTATCAAGTCTTACTGGAATTTTAAGTTCGTTTACATCAACGCAGCGTCTGCCAGTAAATCATGAAATTAGGATATATCCTAATGAGATGTCTCCAAGATGGAGATAATTCATCCGTCTTAGCTTCAACGAATTCCACAAGAGAAGAGGATTGCTCTCTCTCTCTCTCTCTCTCTCTCTCTCTCTCTCTCTCTCTCTCTCTCTCTCTCTGTTAATCTTCAAGTTTCTTTCCCTGTAAAAAAATTTATCAACTATCACTTTTTCTCTTTCTTTTTATGTATGCTCTCTCTCTCTCTCTCTCTCTCTCTGTCTCTCTCTTTTAGAAATGTCGCTTTGTTGCAGAACAAGTTTCAGCATTTCTCTCTCTCTCTCTCTCTCTCTCTCTCTTTCTCTCTCTCTCTCTCTCTCTCTCTTTAGAAATGTCGCTTTGTTGCAGAATAAGTTTCAGCTCTCTCTCTCTCTACTCTCTCTCTCTCTCTCTCTCTCTCTCTCTCTCTCTCTCTCTCTCTCTCTCTTTTAAAAATGTCGCTTTGGTTGCAGAATAGGTTTCAGCCTCTCTCTCTCTCTCTCTCTCTCTCTCTCTCTCTCTCTCTCTCTCTCTCTTTAGAAATGTCACTTTGGTTGCAGAATAAGTTTCAGCTCTCTTCTCTCTCTCTCTCTCTCTCTCTCTTTAGAAATGTCGCTTTGGTTGCAGAATAAGTTTCAGCATTTCTCTCTCTCTCTCTCTCTCTCTTTTCTTTTTAGAAATGTCGCTTTGGTTGCAGAATAAGTTTCAGCTCTCTCTCTCTCTCTCTCTCTCTCTCTCTCTCTCTCTCTCTCTCTCTCTCTCTCTTTTAAAAATGTCGCTTTGGTTGCAGAATAGGTTTCCAGCTCTCTCTCTCTCTCTCTCTCTCTCTCTCTCTCTCTCTCTTTAAAAATGTCGCTTTGGTTGCAGAATAGGTTTCAGCTCTCTCTCTCTCTCTCTCTCTCTCTCTCTCTCTCTCTCCTCTCTCTCTTTTAGAAATGTCACTTTGGTTGCAGAATAAGTTTCAGCTCTTTCTCTCTCTCTCTCTCTCTCTCTTCTCTCTCTCTCTGAATCTCTCTCTGAATAACTCTGCCTCAAGGCACGACATCCAAAGACTATCTTCAAACATCACCATAAACGTCAAAGAGATATTAGAAAACCCAAGAGAGAGAGAGAGAGAGAGAGAGAGAGAGAGAGAGAGAGAGAGAGAGAGAGAGAGAAAATGCTTTCGAACGGAGAAATCTCCGAAGTGGAAGAGGAGTACTCCGAACGACGAGAAGCGAGAGAAAGCGTGAAAGGGAATATCTGAGAGAGAAAACCCTGAGGGTAAATACTAAAAAGGAAATATTTATCCCTTCGTATCAGCAAAAGCCCCGAAGTGTAAAGAATACTTGGGACGACAGCCCTTTGAAGATTAGAGTCAGGGAAGAGGGGAAAGAGTGATAAAGAATAGGCGAGGAAGAGACGTCAACTCCCCCGGGTGGGAAGAAAATGAGAGGAAAACGAAAGCTGGGGCTTTTTCTTCTTCTTCTTCTTCTTCTTCTTCTTCTTCTTCTTCTTCTTCCTGTGCAGAATAGGACGTCTCACAAGCGAGTAGTTGCTAAAGCATTTGATGTCATAGTCTCTCCCTGAGAATACAAACGGTAATTGATAACTGAATTTAGAGAATACCTTGCAATGCATTACTACCTTAATACAATTCAACACGTATTTTTTATTGCTTACATTTTTATTTATTTGTCAGTTTGTTCATTTATCTGTATTTCTGATAAGTGATCCCCTCTTTCTGTATTTCCCATTACCTTCCGTTATTTCTTTCGAATGAACACTTTAATATTCTTTGGAAGCTTGAATTTCAAGTCAGTGGCCCCTTTGGTGGGCTTGTTCCTTATGAATAATAATAATAATAATAATAATAATAATAATAATAATAATAATAATAATAATAATAATAATAATAATAATAATAATAATAATAATTTGGAAGCTTGAATTTCAAGTCAGTGACCCCTTTTTTGGGCTTGTTCCATATGAATAGGTTTCATCTACTGAATAATAATAATAATAATAATAATAATAATAATAATAATAATAATAATAATAATAATAATAATAATAATAATGATAAGTTGTATTATAAACGACCTAGGAATATTTCTTGACTGACTTTTACTTCTAAAATCCTTCTCTGACGCCAAAAAAAATATATATTATGTTTTTGTTTTTACTGAGAAAAATGCTTTCCAGATTTTGTATAACAGTAGATATTACACCAAAAAAATAATAGCCACGATTAATTTAACAATTAATCCTAAAAATTATTTATGTTTAAACTCGATGTGTGAGACCTATTACACTGAAACCAAAATACAGGCGATATACACACACTAGACAGAGAGAGAGAGAGAGAGAGAGAGAGAGAGAGAGAGAGAGAGAGAGAGCTGAAATTAATTCTACAACCAAAGTGACATTTCAGAAGGAAAGAAGAGAGAGAGAGAGAGAGAGAGAGAGAGAGAGAGAGAGAGAGAGAGAGAGAGAGAGAGAGAGAGAGAAAGCTGAAATGAGAGAGAGAGAGAGAAAGCTGAAATTAATTCTGCAACCAAAGTGACATTTCAAACATTTCAAAGAAGGAGAGAGAGAGAGAGAGGGAGAGAGAGAGAGAGAGAGAGTAGAAGCTGAAATTCATTCTGCAACCGCAGTGGCATTTCAAAGAAAGAGAGAGAGAGAGAGAGAGAGAGAGAGAGAGAGAGAGAGAGAGAGAAAGAAGCTGAAATCTATTCTGCAACAAAGTGACATTTCCAGTAGAGAGAGAGAGAGAGAGAGAATCTTCTTTTTTTCTTTTCTTCTTCTTCTTCTTCTTCTTCTTCTTCTTCTTCTTCTTCTTCTTCTTCTTCTTCTCGCAGATTTCAATTACAGCAAAGTTCCCGAAGTCTATACCCAGGCCCAAAATCTCTATTCCGGGACCTCATAAACTTTCAGGGCCGTGTCAGGCGTAATCCTCGACCCTAGTCGGGACCCAAGAATGATGTTGGGAAATCACTGAAAGATTTAAGCCTGGGGGTTGGGGGCTGGGTTTGGGGGGAGAAGGGGAGTGGGGTTGTTAGAGTTAGGACAATTCTCCCATCTCGCCTTTATGGACGACGAAGTATATTATTTGTGACTTTGCTTGTTGTGTGTCTCTCTCTCTCTCTCTCTCTCTCTCTCTCTGCACAAGCCAAGAAGAAGAGGAAGAAGAAGAAGAAGAAGAAGAAGAAGAAGAAGAAGAAAGGGCGTGTTCTCTCTCTCTCTCTCTCTCTCTCTCTCTCAAGTCAGAGGAAATTTTTCTCTCTCTCTTTCTCTGTCAAGTCAGAGGAATGTGTTTTCTCTCTCTCTCTCTGCCTCTCTCTCTCTCTCTCCCCTCTCCCTCTGTCTCTCTCTCAAGTCAGAGGGGTGTGTTTTCTCTCTCTCTCTCTTTCTCTCTCTCTCTCTCTCTCTGGGATCTCATCCTACTTAGCTGGGAATTTATGAGAAAAGTTTCGCAACTGACTTCTTGTGATCGCAGTTCGCGAAGGGGTAAAATATATCGGGTTGTAAAGTAAATACATCTAATGGACTCACGAAAATACATTCTCTATTAGAGATAAAACATTTGCGAGTTTTTTTTTTTTATTAAACACAAGTTCATGCTCATTTCTTATTAGTTGTAATCATGTAATGTATAATTTTCCTGATTATTATTATTATTATTATTATTATTATTATTATTATGGAACAAGCCCAGCACAGGGGCCATTTACTTGAAGTTCAAGCTTCCAAAGAATATTATGGAGTCCATTAGGAAAAAGTAACAGAAGGTGTTATTATTATTATTATTATTATTATTTATTATTATTATTATTATTATTATTATTATTATTATTATACAGAACATGAACCCTATTCATATGGAACAAGCTGCAGGGAGAGAGAGAGAGAGAGAGAGAGAGAGAGAGAGAGAGAGAGATATATATATATATATATATATATATATATATATATATATATATATATATATATATACACACACATATATATACATATATATACAAATATATACATATATATACAGTATATATATACATACAGACATATATTCTACCTACCAATAAAGTAAAAGATACGACCCAACATCTGTCATCTCCAAGAGAGGTTTCTATAAGTTACGTCATTTCCTGGAGACAGGACAGTAGGCCTACTCTCATTTTCGAGCCTCCAATTTCTCCGCTGCTGTTCTTGACAGCCTGTCAGTCTAGGCCTATCAGAGGTCATTTGTATGGACGCTAAGTGACGTTTACGTGACGTAGATAAAAAAAAAAAGGAAGATTTTTTTGGATAATATTTTTTTTGTCATTTTGTAGACTGTTTATAGAGGATATACTTAAGTTATTTTTTTTATTTTTTTCATTTTTTTCTCTGTAGGGGAGGTAGATGAAAAGGAAGTTTTTCTATAGGATGAATTTTTTTCATTTCATTTTGTAGACTACTTATAGAGGCCCTAGTACACTGTGTCTGAGTTTGGAGAGGAATTTTTGTTAGTTGTTTTTTCGTGATTTTTTTGTCTTTTCTATAAGAAAGGTAGATAAAAAAGGAAGTTTTTTATGATAAATATTTTTTTATATCATTTTGTAGACTACTTACAGAGGACATTAGTACACTGTCTCTGAATTCGGAGAGGAAATTTTTTAAAAGTTTTTTATATTTTTTTCACAAATATTCCTTTTTATTTTCTGCATCAGGAAAATATAGGAAACTGGTTCAACAGAGTATAATAATTAAGCCAATAGAATTGGTAAAAATGTAAATTTTTTAAACACGCTTTATCAAAATGCACTAAAAAGTAAAAATAATTTTTTGAGACGTCAGAATTTTCTTACAGTTAATCACGTCTATAAAATAAAGGAAATGCTACAAGAAATAAAGAAATATATATCTTTTTTGTAGCATTTCCTTCCATGTTTGGCACCCAGGCTTTTATTTTTATAGACATGATTAATTGTAAAATAAAATCCTGGTGTGTCTCAAAAAAATTATTTTTTTACTTTTTAGTGCATTCTAACAAAAGCGTGTTTTAAAAAAATTATATTTTTTATGTTATACTTTTTAGTTTTGACAGACATTGTAACCGATTTATGATTGTAACTAAAAAAAAAATTGAACGTGGTCTCCTGTCGAACCAAAGGTTTGAAAAATCTGAAGAGTTTCATACAAGTCCTGAGATACGGGGAGGTCACTGTAAGGTCACTAGTGGTCACTGCTGACCTACTGTTCATGTAAGGTTGTATTGTCACCGGGATTGATCCACCATGTCAAATTTCAAGTCCATCAGACGAAGGGAACGCGTCGAAAACTGAGTTAAAAGTTTTGACCCAAACAGACAGAGGAAAATTATATCCCCTTCCTAATTTTGTCGATATTTTTTTTTGGGGGGCGTGCGGGCGGGTTGGAGTTTGACAAAGGTAAATGGCGCTATCTTTCCCACCTGTCCGGAGAGGTATCGTGTTTGGTCTAAGGAATCCTCGCTATCCGGATCCGTATCGGAATTCGATGAGGGAATAAAGATGCGAAGAATGGCGTCTGCGAGTTGACAGAATTGGTTTGGTGGTATCCGGAGAGAGAGAGAGAGAGAGAGAGAGAGAGAGAGAGAGAGAGAGAGAGAGAAGTTCAGAGCTAGAGATCTGTGAGAGAGAGAGAGAGAGAGAGAGAGAGAGAGAGAGAGAGAGAGAGAGAGAGAGAAGATAAAGTTCAGAGCTAGAGGTCTGAGAGAGAGAGAGAGAGAAAGAGAGAGAGAGAAGTTCAGAGCTAGAGATCTGTGAAAAAGAGAGAGAGAGAGAGAGAGAGAGAGAGAGAGAGAGAGAGAGAGAGAGAGAGAGAGAGAGAGAGAGAGATCCGGCAGCGAGCTCATGAATTATTCGAGAAAAGTTCCTGGGACAAGGCAAGTTGAGTCTCATCTCGGGCAAAAGTGTTGAGGAATTAATGTAATACACATGTTTGTTTATGCAGAATTGGCACGGCGCGGAAAACGTTGATGGGATGCAATTGTTTTTGAGCGTGTTGTTTCGCTATGTTGTTCTGGAAAGCTTAGAAATATAAAATCATTATTATTATTATTATTATTATTATTATTATTATTATTATTATTATTATTATTATTATTCAGGAGATGAAGAACCGTATTTATATGGAACAAGCCCACCACAGGGTTCTTCATCTTCTGAATAATAATAATAATAATAATAATAATAATAATAATAATAATAATAATAATAATAATAATAATAATAATGAAAATCTTAGCAAAAAATAATATCATTATTCTTTATTATTATTATTATTTATTATTATTATTATTATTATTATTATTATTATTATTATTATTCAGACGCTGAACCCTATTCATATGGAACAAGCCCACCACAGGGCCATTGACTTGAAATTCAAACTTCCAAAGATTATTATTATTATTATTATTATTATTATTATTATTATTATTATTATTATTATTATTATTATTATTATTATTATTATTATTCAGAATTTAAATTCGATCTTCACTATCCAGTACAAAAAAAATAAATTAGCAAATACATTAAAGAACAAATTCAAATACACGAAGGAATATTTTTACGTAAATATACAAAATAATCGGTATGGTCAATGGGATTTTTTCATTTGAAAACAAGCCCTGGAAATCTATTGATCCCTGATCCCCTCTTGCCTGCCGAGAGCAGCAACCAGATTCATTGAACAACAGCAGCAATATGGAGTAAATGTTCCACGCTGTCCAACTTCTCCATAGGTCCAGAGGTCCTTTATCCGCTGGAGGACTGTGTAACAGCCTCTTCAGAAGTTCAAGTGATGATGCAATGCATTGCTGCCCTATTGCTGTTCTCCTTGTATTTTAATACATTTTTATTCATTGATTGATTTGTTGGTTTATCTGTTTTTTTCTAATAAGAGATTTCTTCTCTCTGTATTTCACTTACCTCCTCCTGATGAACACCGTCATATTCTTTGGAAGCTTGAATGTCAAGTGAATGCCCCCTGTGGGCGGCTTGTTCCACATGAATGGGGTTCATCTTCTTAAGAATAATAATAATCAGCTATAAAAAACTCTACCATTGAGCTTAATATTCTTAAAAATAACGTTTATATTAGGTTACAATTCCAGCACAATATTCAGTTATAGCTGAAAAGACATCAAAACTCCTCTAGGTGACTGTTGCCTATAAATTGTAAGAATATATATATATATATATATATATATATATATATATATATATATATATATATATATATATATATATAGAATATATATATAATTAAAACTTATAATTACGTAGCAAGATGCGTTTGTGAAACGCTTCAGTGAAGCAATTGGCGACGCATTCCTATATGACCTTTCACCTTTCATTTTGACCTCAACTTTGACCTTCGCTTCGTTCTCAAAGCTGACTTCATTAATATAGATGTCTGCCAAGCGTGAATTTTCTACCAGGTATAATTCTGATGATATTACCAAGGTTAAAAAAAATAATAAATAATAATTAAGTTAAACCCCATTGCTATACTTAGAGGAAGGTGAAATTAACATTATTATTATTATTATTATTATTATTATTATTATTATTATTATTATTATTATTATTATTATTATTATTATTATTATTATTCAGAAGATAAACCTATATTCACATGCTGGAACTTTGAGGTTCTATTTGTGGAACTTTTGAAGTTCAATTTCTGGAACTTTTGAGGTTCCAGTTGCTGGAACTTTTGAGGTTCCAGTTGCTGGAACTCTTAAGGTTCCAATTGCTTGAACTTTTGAGGTTCCTATAATTGCTGGAACTTTTGAGGTTCCAATTCCTCGAACTTTTGAAATTCTAGTTGCTGGAACTTTTGAAGTTCTAGTTGCTGAAACTTTTGAGGTTCCAGTTGCTGGAACTTTTGAGGTACCAGTTGCTGGAACTTTTGAGGTTCCAGTTGCTGGAACTTTTGAGGTTCCAGCTGCTGGAACTTTTGAGGTTCCAGTTGCTGGAACATTTAAGGTTCCAATCACTGGCACTCCTGAGGTTCCAATTGCTGGAACTTTTGAGGTTCCAGTTGTTGGAACTTTTGAGGTTCCAGTTGCTGGAACTTTTGAGGTTCCAATTGCTGGAACTTTTGAGGTTCCAATTCCTCGGACTTTTGAAGTTCTAGTTGCTGGAACTTTTGAGGTTCCAATTGCTGGAACTTTTGAAGTTCCAGTTACTAGAGATTTTAAGGTTACAACTGCTGGAATTTTTGAAGTTCCAATTGCTGGAAATGTCGAGGTTCCAATTGCTGGAACTCTTGAGGTTCCAATTGCACGATAAATGAAAACGAAGGAAAACCACAAACTAATCCTTCAGGAAACAGAGAATTGAGACGAATAAGAACGAGAATGGATTCAAAGTGCAATCATGAATCTTATGGTGTCTTCGGAAGATGCCCCAGACTTTCTGAGGGGACTTTCGGAAACTTTCCAAGGAGAATTTCCGAGATTCGCTCAGACGTCTATGCGTCAGACTCAGGGCAGCTGGAAGGAGTTTCTGGCACTTTGGGAATGAAAACAATTAAATCATTCTCGCGTTTGTCAGAAGCCGAATTCTCTAACGTCTTCCTCCTCTTGGTGGAATGAATATTCAGTTTAGGGGTTTCAGATGTAGGGGATTGGTTTCCTAATGTCCAAATTCTTCCCGGCCACCCATCCACCAGCATCCCCTTCTTAACAACAAACCGGTTACAACGGCCAAAGTATTTCTCAAATTCTCTGAGGAAACTCGGCGACAATATTAGGTTTACCCCATCTCCATATTCATGAAGCTTGCGACGCCACAACTCGTGCGCTATGAAATGACAATATGTGCTTGCTACCAGTGTCCTCCTCTCGTCGTTGGGGGTGCTTGGGGCGAGGTGGGGAGAATCTGGGAAGGGGATTCGCTCCCCTCACAATGTATTGTATTGAAATGAATTGTTATATCTTTTTGCTTGTGCGTAGGTTTTTAAGGTGTTGTTGGGGTTTTATATATATATATATATATATATATATATATATATATATATATATATATATATATATATATATATATATATATATATATATGTATATATATATATATATGTATATATATATTTTTTGGGGATGTTGATCCTGAAATTAATGTTTTGATGCATTTCAGTTAATGTTTGGGAAGAAGTGAGTTTATATATATATATATATATATATATATATATATATATATATATATATATATATATATATATATATATATATATATTATACATATACTATATATATATATATATATTATATATATATATATATATATATATATATATATATATATATATATATATATATATTATAAATATATATATTATAAACTCAAATTATTCCAAAGTTAACTAAAAAAACATTAAAACATTCATTTCAGCATCAACATCCAAAAAAGAAAATAAAAAAAGATACAAAAACCTCCATAACTCCCCAACGTCCACTGGAGACAAAGAGATATAATTATTAATTTCAAAACAACACTGGAGTGAGGGAGCAAATCTCTTCCCCTTTTCTCCCCTCTCCCCACCTCCCCCCCACCCACAAAGAGAGGAGGACACATATTATTGCTACTTCATAGCGCGCAAGTTGTGGCGTCGCAAACTTCATGAATATGCAAATGTGGTAAACCTAATAATATTGTCGTCGAGTTTCCGCAGAGAATTTGGGAAATACGTCGACCGTTGTAACCGGACCTGTTGTCACGAAGGGAATGTTGGTGGATGGGTGACCGGGGAAGAATTTCCAGCTTATGCCATCTTTCACATTTTGCTAAAGGAATTGGGGGACGTAGAGTCCTGCCACCTCGTCCTAAACACGATTTGCAGAAGAAAAGGAAAACGTTTTTTCTTCTCTTTTTTAAACAGTGGTTCGTAGTGGTAGGTTTTTGTCAGTCTGTCGTCACTTTTTTTTCTGTCCGCCCTCAGATCTCAAAAACTACTGAGACTAGAGGGCTGTAAATTGATAAGTTGATCATCCACCTTCCAATCATCAAACATACCAAATTGCAGCTTTCTAGCCTCAGTAGTTTTTATTTTATTTAAGAATAAAGTTAGCCATAATCGTGCTTCTGGCAACGAAGAGGCCAGGCCACCATCGTGCCGTGGTTAAAGTTTCATAGGCCGCGGCTCATACAGCATTATAGCGAGACCACCGAAAGGTAGATCTATTTTCGGTGGCCCTGATTATACGATGTACAGGAAACTTGTTTGTCAATTTTTTGGAAAATTATATTCTAAAAAAGAGATTTTTCATATCCATAAATCAGTTCTTGATTCTCTTGACCTGTCTTTATCTATTTATGTATCAGTTTATCAGTTCATCTCTTCGTCTTTTCTAATATGACATTCCAAAGAATAATTTCAAAAGTGATTGGTACATTTGCCCAAAATTTCTAATCTGCTAAATGGTACTTTATTGAAATTCCATAAATTGCTGAATTGGAAATAAAACGTACAGAGTATTATCAAGTATTAGCCAATATGATATTAATTCATTGAACTGCCTTCACGCAAACATGCATCTGTATAAATTGAAATTATCTCTCTCTCTCTCTCTCTCTCTCTCTCTCTCTCTCTCTCTCTCTCTCTCTCTCTCTCTCTCTCTGTTTGGAAGCGTTTTAAGTAGGGTAATAAACAAATCATATTTGCTTTGTCCCTGACCAACAATATAACTTGTTAATCAATTCTGTGTTTGATTTACCAAATTGGTCAAATGTTGTCTGTACTGGAAGGCTGTAATGTTTTTGTTGTTTCGGCCTGTAAATATATTTGGCTTTGAGTCATTCAGTCATTCAGTTATTCGGTCACTCAGTCATTCAGTCTTGCAGTCATTCAGTCACTCAGTCATTCATTCGCTTATTAGGTTACTCAGACTAGATGACTGAGTGATTGAGTGACTGAATGACTGAATGACTGACCTAATGACCTAGCAACTGAATGACTGAGTGAGTGACTGAATGACTGACTGACTGACTTAATGACAGAGCAACTGAATGACTTAGTAACTTAATAACTGAATGACTGAGAGACTGAATGACTGAACTGAGTGAATGATTGAATGACTGAGTGACTGAGTGAATGACTGAATGACTGGGTCACTTAATGACCACGCAACTGAATGACTGAACGACTGAATGACTGAGTGACTGAGTGAATGACTGAGTGAGTTAATGACCGAGCAACGGAATGACTGAGTAGCTGAATAACTGAATGATTGAGAGACTGAATGACTGGGTGACTGAGTGACTGACTGAATGACTGAATGACTGAACGACTGAAGCCTCTGCTCCTTCTGCTGCGCCTTCTTCTTCTTCGTCCTCAGGAGGTGAATTATTATGCTTTCAATGACGCCCTAATTCCCCAACGCCAGTCAACCAACCCGGCCCTGCGCGTCCAAGCCGTTCTGATATTATAGAGACTCTGTAATTAACAGAGATTTAGTCGGGGATACAGTTCATGGAATTTATCAATGGGACGTGGGATCATTCCCGGACGGGGAGATGAAAGCACCAGTTTTAGAGAGAGAGAGAGAGAGAGAGAGAGAGAGAGAGAGAGAGAGAGAGAGAGAGAGAGACAGGCAGAGAGAATCTGGCTTTGCACTCACTTGGTCAGTTTTGCAGATGAATCTTGATGGCATATCCTACTGAATTATGGTATATATATTTGCAGATACATATATATACATAATATATATATATAATATAAATATATACATATATATAATATATATATACATATATATTCCTTTCAGAACCGTGGAGAAATTGTCAGAACCACAAACTGTGTTATTGCAAGCAAGATCTGTCCAGCCGCTTTCCTTTGCCAAATAGTGGGCCTGTCCACAGGACGGGATTAATGCAAACAAGCTCACCGTTGGACCACCCAAGATTTGGACCTTTCTCTCTCTCTCTCTCTCTCTCTCTCTCTCTCTCTCTCTCTCTCTCTCTCCTTGTATCCTTGACCAACAAATTGTTTCTTGGGCTCTGAGTTCAGCAATGTGTTGCTACCCGGAAATAATTTATTTGTGTTTTAATGGTTTATTTATATTTATTTCAATTTACTTATTAATTTGTCTTTATTCTCTTCTAATAACTGTTGTGTTCTTTGCGCATCACCTATTATTATTCTGTAATTTCTTTCAAATGATCTTCATATTCTTTGAGCTTTTCTTAATAATACCAATGTTAGCATTAACAATTTCATTCAGGACAAACCTCGATAGCAATATAACAAGTAAGGAACGCGCCGAAGCTTCTTCGGCGCAATCGAGTTTTCTGTACAGCCGCTATAGCGTATAATCAAGACCACCGAAAATAGATTTATCTGTCGGTGGTCTCGGTATAACGCTGTATGAGCCGCGCCCCATGAAACTTTAACTATAGCCCGGTGGTGTTCTATCCTATATCGTTGCCAGACGCACGATTATGGCTAACTTTAACCTCACTTTTTTTCTGTCCGCACTTTTTTCTGTCTGCACTTTTCCTGTCCGCACTTTTTTCTGTCCGCAATTTGATCTGTCCGCAAAAAGTGCAGACAGAAAAAGTGAGGACAGAATAAAGTTCGGACAGAAAAAGTGCGGACAGAAAAAGTGAGGACAGAAAAGTTCGGACAGAAAAGTTCGGACAGAAAAGTGCGGACAGAAAAAGTGCGGACAGAAAAAAGTGCGGACAGAAAAAGTGCGGACAGAAAAAAGTGCACACAAAAAGTGCGGACAGAAAAAAGTGCGGACAGAAAAAAAGTGCAGACAGGAAAAGCGCAGACAGAAAAAAGTGCGGAAAGGAAAGAGTGCGGACAGAAAAAGCGCAAACAGAAAAAACTGCGGACAGAAAAAAGCGCGGACGGACAGACAACGCCGGCCCAAGAGTTTCCTCTTCCAGAAAAACCAAAAAACCTTTCGAAATAAGCACCGCGATTCCTTCGCTCCATTTAGCGGATATGCGAAAATGACGATAAATAAACGTTATTATGGTCTTCCAGACCCCCAAAATCAAGTACCCCTGGCCAATTGCTTTTACGAGAGCGGAAGATCCGGGAAGCTTCCGTGTCCTTTATAAATCTGGCCTTCCGCTGGATATACTGAGATGGTTATGGCCGAAGGAATTTTATAATTATTATCGCCCTTTTACTTTCGGTCGTAGGGTTTATTGAATGGAAGAAGAAGAAGAAGAAGAAGAAGAGGAAGAAGAAGAAGAAGAAGAAGAAGAAGAAGAAGAAGAAGAAGAAGAAGAAGAAAGAAGACGTTAGGAATTTAGAACATAGATGGCGTTCCTTGTTTAAGTTGGCCCTTGTAGCTGAAATTCGATATGTTGGGATTACATATATATATAGATATATATATATATATATATATATATATATATATATATATATATATATATATATATATACATATATATAATACACAGTATATAACATTTTCCTTCCTCGTAATGGTAACGCATTGTCATGAAGGCAGAATATGAAATGACCCGCCCCCAGAGACGTCAGGTACCGTCCAGAAGCTCGGACAGAGGGACCGTCTTATCCAGAAGGCAGTAGTAAGAGAGAGAGAGAGAGAGAGAGAGAGAGACAGACAGACAGACAGACAGACAGACAGACAGAGAAATGTACAACAGCAAACAAAACACAATCGACCCAACTTTATTCTGACCTGCCGGACGCCAGTCCAACCCATTCAACTTAAACAAGATCTGCGAGTGACTTTCTCTCTCTCTCTCTCTCTCTCTCTCTCTCTCTCTCTCTCTCTCTCTCTCTCTCCCTCCCGAGTGTCCGATTTGCATCGAAAGCATCGCCGAATTTCTTGGGAGTCCTCGGCGAGAGGTCCAATTACAATTTCGCAAAGCCAGGTTCTGTCCGCGGAAAACCAGGAGGTTTTTGACTTCTGTCTGTAAGTAAAACCTTTCTCCTGCCTTTGTACCTGAAGAAGTTTAATTATTTGTGTGTACTGTTGTTGTTGTTTATTGAATTGTAACCTTCTCTGAAGCGTCTGACTGTTGTTGACTGAATTGTAACCTTATTTAAAGTGTCTCTTTGCTGTTGACTGAATTGTAACCTTCTCTGAAGTGTCTGTTTTGTTGTTAACTGAATTGTAACCTTATTTAAAGTGTCTCTTTGTTCTTGACTGAATTGTAACCTTCTCTGAAGTGTCTGTTTGTTGTTGACTGAATTGTAACCTTACCTGAAGTGTCTGTTTGTTGTTGATTGAATTGTCTTATTTAAAGTGTCTGTTTGTTGTTGATTGAATTGTAACCTTACCTCGAAGTGTCCTTATTTAAAGTGTCTTCTTTGTTGTTGACTGAATTGTAACCTTATTTAAAGTGTTCTTTGTTCTTGACTGAATTGTAACCTTACCTGAAGTGTCTGTTTGTTGTTGATTGAATTGTAACCTTTCTGAAGTGTCTGTTTGTTCGTTGTCTGTTTGTTGTTGACTGAATTGTAACCTTACCTGAAGTGTCTGTTTGTTGTTGACTGAATTGTAACCTTATTTAAATTGTTGACTTATTTAAAGTGTCTGTTTGTTGTTGATTGAATTGTAATTGTAACCTTACCTGAAGTGTCTGTTTGTTGTTGACTGAATTGTAACCTTATTTAAAGTGTCTGTTTGTTGTTGACTGATTGTATTGCCTTACCTGAAGTGTTGTTAACTGTTGATTTGTAACCTTATTTAAAGTGCCTGTTTGTTGTTGACTGAATTGTAACCTTATTTAAAGTGTCTCTTTGTTCTTTGAATTGTTGACTGAATTGTAACCTTCTCTGAAGTGTTGACTGAAGTGTCTGTTTGTTGTTGACTGAATTGTAACCTTAGTGTCCTGAAGTGTCTGTTTGTTGTTGACTGAATTGTAACCTTATTTGAAGTGATAACTCATCTGGTTTTTAAGATTATACATTCATGTTTCTGTTGATTGAATTGTAACCTTACCCTCTTTGTTGATTTTGCCTGATTTGTTTGTTGTTGACTGAATTGAAATGTCTCTTTTTGTTTGAACTGTAACGTTATCTTCACTCGTTGATATGATTCATGTTTCGTTTCCTCTCTTTGCCTGATTTCAATTTGGTTTTCAGTCGCATTAAAAAGGAAAAATACATTAACAAATAAATGCAAAAAAGAAAACTTAAGAAGGTTATTACAATAGAAGGAGAATTGTATGAGAGAGAGAGAGAGAGAGAGAGAGAGAGAGAGAGAGAGAGAGAGAGAGAGAGAGATCAAGCGAAATAATTTCCAGCGTTCCCTAATTGCCCGCATCTTTCCAAATCTTTATATCGGATCCATAAAATCATTTCTCGAATTTACGATATAAATTGGGATAAAGAATTTCGTACATTAAGACCTTTTTAAATGATGAGGGATTTAGTTAATACCATTTTTAGTTTTCTGGAAAAGAAAACTACTGTGCAGGCTTTGTCTGTCGGTCCCCACTATTTCTGTCCACACTTTTTCTGTCCATCCTCAGATCTTAAAAACTACCGAGGCTAAAGGGCTGCAAATTGGTATG
>NC_089741.1:32864484-32879484 GCF_040412425.1 Macrobrachium rosenbergii
CGTTCCCTAATTGCCCGCATCTTTCCAAATCTTTATATCGGATCCATAAAATCATTTCTCGAATTTACGATATAAATTGGGATAAAGAATTTCGTACATTAAGACCTTTTTAAATGATGAAGGATTTAGTTAATACCATTTTTAGTTTTCTGGAAAAGAAAACTACTGTGCAGGCTTTGTCTGTCGGTCCCCACTATTTCTGTCCACACTTTTTCTGTCCATCTCAGATCTTAAAAACTACCGAGGCTAAAAGGGCTGCAAATTGGTATGTTGATCATCCACCCTCCAATCATCAAACATACCAAATTGCAGCCCTCTAGCCTCAGTAGTTTTTATTTTATTTAAGGTTAAAGTTAGCCATAATCGTGCATCTGGCAACGATATACAGTATGCCAGGCCACCGCCGTCGGGCCGTAGTTAAAGTTTCATGGGTCGCGGCTCATACAGCATTATACCGAGACCACCGAAAGATAGATCCGTTTTCGGTGGCCTTGATATATATATATATATATATATATATATATATATATATATATATATATATATATATATATATATATATATATATATATAATTATTTACCACACATTTTTTTTTCTGAAGAAACGATATTCATTCAGTGTATAAATTTGCACAAAGTATAATCCTTGCTTATGTCATTCCAAATTTTTTTTTTTTTTATAAAATGAACGAACAGTTGGAATCATTTTCATAATTTTTTTTCTAAAACTCGAATTATGTCGCTCCGCAAAAGTTAGATGCTGAGAAATTCAAAGAGAGAGAGAGTGCAGGTATTATAACTTTTTTGTTAAAATTAAACTTGTCTGTATCAATTAGGGCAGGAAATTGGAGAGAGAGAGAGAGAGAGAGAGAGGAGAGAGAGAGAGAGAGAGAGAGAGAGATCTTTTGAGAAAATTATAAGGAACAGGGAGTTGGAAAGAGAGAGAGAGAGAGAGAGAGAGAAACATTTCTGTCAAGTTTAAACTCTTCCGTATCATTTAGAGAGAGAAAGAGAGAGAGAGAGAGAGAGAGAGAGAGAGAGAGAGAGAGAGAGAGAGAGAGAGAGAGAGAGAGAATTATAACATGAGATAGGAAAAAACTTTTTGTCAAGATTAAACTCTTCTATATCATTTCGAGCAGGAAATTGAGAGAGAGAGAGAGAGAGAGAGAGAGAGAGAGAGAGAGAGAGAGAGAGAGAGAGAGAGAGAGAGAGAGAGAGCCTAATCATATAATCTACATGAATATTCTAAATCTCCTTTGTCTTCATTCACTGCCTCATTATAAATGCTTTTGAAAGCTGATTACCTCGATGTACAAAGTCTAGTGTGTTACGTCACAGAGACCAAATGAAATCAGCTGTTATTGTTGGATATTATGTATATGTATATGTGTGTGCATGTATACATTACATATACATTTACATATATATATATATATATATATATATATATATATATATATATATATATATATATATATATATATATATATATATATATATATATATATGTATATATAAGTTGATCTCTCTCTCTCTCTCTCTCTCTCTCTCTCTCTCTCTCTCTCTCTCTCTCTCATCAACCCCTTTCTCGGCAGCTCAAATGGAAGTCCTCCCTTCTTCACCTTATACTTTTAACCCTCCCATTCCTCTCCCATTACATTCTCCCTTCCATTACGTACATCAGCAAAGTCTCGCTTTTCCCCCTTCTATAAAGTACACTTCGAAAAAAAGTTATTCGCTAATGGAAGTATTTTTTTGTAGGGCTAAAGATAACTTCTCCTTGGCGAGTGGAAATACCAAGCAATTTTTTTTTTTTTTTTTTGCGGTTGGAAGAGATTTTTTTTTCGATTGGAAGAGAAATTTTTTTTACGATTGGAAGATAGATTTTTTACTATTGGAAGAAATAGATTTTTTTCGATTGGAAGAGAGATTATTTTCGATTGGAAGAGACAGATTTTTTCGATTGGAAGAGATAGGTTTTTTTCGATTGGAAGAGATAGATTTTTTTCGTTTGGAAGAGATAGATTTTTCTTACGATTGGAAGAGATAGTTTTTTCGATTGGAAGAGATAGATTTTTTTCTTTTGGAAGAGATAGATTTTTCTTACGATTGGAAGAGATAGATTTTTTTACGATTGGAAGAGATAGATTTTTTTACGTTTGGAATAGATAGATTTTTTTACGATTGGAAGAGACAGATTTTTTTACGATTGGAAGAGATCATTTTTTTTTACGACTGGAAGAGATAGATTTCTTTTCGACTGAGCTCCGGAGAAAAAAAATATGACTTTCCAATGACTTTCTTCTGTTTTTTGTCTTATTTATATTTATATGAGCTACGGAGAAAAAAAAATATGACTTTCTGATGACTTTCTTCCGTTTTTTTCTTTGTTTTTTGAAGGTTTGATGAGGAAAGTCGGTGAATGAGTTTTACGTCTTGGTAATTTCCCAAGCAGAGAGATCTCTGATTGCCTCAGGGGAGGAGGAGGAGGAGGAGGAAGAGAGGAAAGAGGAAGGAAGAGGAAGAAGAGAGGAGAGAGGAGGAGGAGAGGAAAGGAGGAGGTAAACGGAGAAGGCTCTTAGATACAAAGGAGATTTGCATGAGAGGTAATGCTGGGAGGTAGGAGGTAGAGAGTAGGTAAGTGAGGAAAAGTGAGTGATGGCCTGAAATCCAACTAATTTTTGGTTTTGGTTTATCTTTCCTCAGAAGCCAAGAGACAGAGAGGAAATCTTGTTCCAGGTTTGATTTGGTTTTATCTCTGTTCCAAAGAAGTCAATAAACAAAAACTAAAATCCTGTTCCAATTTTGGTATGGTTTTTATTAAAAATAAAGTCTAGAATATCTGTAACATCACAGTCTTTTAAATATATATATATATATATATATATATATATATATATATATATATATATATATATCTATATATATATATATATATTATGTAAATAAATAAATATTTATATTTATAATATATATATATATATATATATATATATATTTACATACATATATATATTATGTATGTAGAAGTAAATATATATATATATATATATATATATATATATATATATATATATATATATATATATATATATATATATATATATATATATATATATATATATTTATATATAATGAGCTGAAATAAAATGAATAAAAACAATTTTTTTGTTCACTCATAAGAGTAGTTTTGCATGTTTTAATACTTTTGGAAACAGGCTATAATGAATTGATAGTCCATTTGGAATTATAAGATGCCTGTATTTGATTTTTCGTTGAATAATGAGTGAGTTCATTATAACTTGCTCTGTTATAGGCATTACATGGTGAGCTCAGTGTAATCTGGGAGTACAGTATTCGTCAAAAACCTCTTTCAATATGTTTATGAGAAGTTTGCAGATTTAACATTTGCATATATATAATTATATATATATACAGTATATATATATGTATATATATACATATATTTAAAACTACCACCTATTTTCTTTCAAAACCACCAGTAAATTCTTTTTCTTTTATCATTCTACCAAGGCCACATGGGCAAACTTCCTTTTGTCCATGAGGCTATAATAAGATCACCCCATACAACCCCCGCCCCCTCCCACCCCAAAAAAGCTAAAAAATATATAAAAAAGCAACCTCAGAGAGAAAAAGTGCCAAGGTACCCAGAAGGTTTACAGTTTTCTGTGATGGAAAAAGGTAAGAGTTCTGAGTCTCAAGTATTCTAAAAAAAAAAAAAAATTTCTTTCATTGCTAGAAACAGTTTCTTAGGAGAGAGGAGAGATGAATACACGTGATAATTCTGTGTTTGTGTAGGTTGTTGTGCGTGTTGTGTGTGTGTGTGTGTGTGTGTTTGTGTGTGTGTGTGTGTTTGTGCGATGTGATTGCCGTCAAATTCATCCGCGTTTGTATGCGTAGTGGTTATGTTTAGTTTATTTTGGTTTATTTTGGTTTTATATGAGTGATTTTCTATAAAACACATTTATATATATATATATAAATATGTATATATATATATGTATACAAAACATTGCTACACACACATACATTATATATATATATATATATATATATATATATATATATATATAGAGAGAGAGATATAGAGAGGGGAGAGAGAGAGAGATGACAAAAAAAATCTTACCTGTCAAACGACTCCGAACTCCCACTGAAGGGAGTTAGCTAAACAATAAATCTTACATTGAATCCTTACCCCCAAAAAAACTAAACTCAGGTTTGAACCAGAAATAAAAACATAAAAAAACTTTCGGCATCAGTTCACACATCATATATAGTCAATAATAATGCTAGGAAGATTTTTGCTTCCATGGCTGTTCTCAGTTTGAGATGAAATCGTTTATTACACGTTCATATAATGACTGAAAATCTTCTCCTATTAAAAAAAATTAAAATAAGTACCGTCGTTTAAATCATCACGGGTGAGTGATCGAGGTTTCACTGGCGTCGCTGTTAATGAAACTGGCAGTTCGACCGGAAAGCTATTTTGAAGCTGAGTAGATTTTTTCGGGATTAAAGCAAAACAGTAAAAAAGTTTCTCAAGAGGAAATTATAGAATTCAGGGCGAGTAACAATTATAGACAGAAATCAAAGTGTGTTATTCATCTTATTTATTAATATGTATGCAATCTTACACACATATATAATAACCATATATATGTGTGTGTTCAAATAATATGTATATATATATATATATATATATATATATATCTATATATATATATATATATATATATATATATATATATATATATTATATATTTATATTTATATATATTTATATTATATATTTATATTTATATATATGTGTATATATATACATATATATATATATATATATATATATATATATATATATATATTACATTTGTTTATATAAATATTTATATATTTAATACTGTATACATACATGCATATATATATATATAATTATATATACATATATATACATACATACTCAAACACACAAACACACACATACACACCATGTGATACCATCCAAAAAAACATTTCAATCATCTAAAACCTTTGATGGCCCAGGTACAGCGTTTAAGAAAACAAGAACATGAAAAAAAGATAAAAATAAAACACCACCTTCTCATAAATGACCAAACACTTCCCACACTTATTTTTGTTTTTTTTTTTTTTTTTTTTAGGCCTGAAAAGGGAGAATATATTACAGAATATTTTCACCGGCTGAAACTCATTTATAAAATAAGGTCACAGTGGGCGATGGAGACTAACAACTCGGTATGTTCTAAATGTGGCCATACGTTTTTAACATGATGGGGAAGGTGGCAGGGTGGGAAGAGTGAGAGGAATAGAGAGAGAGAGAAGATATATTTTTCACTTTTGCTGGCAAGGAGAGAGAGAGAGAGACAGAGAGACAAGACAGAAGAGAATATTGTTGTGTCATATTGTTTTGGCAAGGTGAGAGAGAGAGAGAGAGAGAGAGAGAGAGAGAGAGGAGAGAGAGAGAGAAAGAGAGAGAGGAATATATACTGTCACATTCATGGCAAGGAGAGAGAGAGAGAGAGAGAGAGAGAGAGAAAACATCGGCCATATCATCACGTATGTTATAATAAACACACCACTTGTGAATGCAAACATTTCCACACTCACACGCACACACACAGACATACAAATATCAAAACTCTCTCTCTCTCTCTCTCTCTCTCTCTCTCTCTCTCTCTCTCTCTCTCTCTCTCTCTCTACTTTAGCAGAACCAGTCCCTAGCATACCTTCTCTTTGGCAGAAGGAGGCTTATCGGAACCCAGTAGAAGCTAATGATATCTTTCGAGTTCTGGCGTAGAACGTCGGACAAATTGCCCTTTGAAGATTTTGAAAAGAAGTTGGGAGAGAGAGAGAGAGAGAGAGAGAGAGAGAGAGAGAGAGAAGATTTTGAAAGAGGGCATTGTATCAAGGGAGAGAGAGAGAGACAGAGATTTTGGAGAGGGCATTGTATCAGGGAGAGAGAAAGATTTTTGAAGGACATTGTATCAAAGGAGAGAGAAAGAGAGAGAGAAGATTTGGAGAGGGCATTGTATCAAGGGAGAGAGAGAGAGAGAGAAGATTTTTGAGGACATTGTATCAAGGGAGAGAGAGAGACAGAGAGATTTTGAAAGAGGGCATTGTATTAAGAGAAAGAAGAGAGAGAAGGTAAGGTAAGGAAATTCAAGGCCTATGAATACTTTCGGCTTTGTTTAGAAACAGAACTTCATATTCATTTTTGCGGTGATTTTTTTTTTTTACAAAAAACTTTGCATAAAAGTCAGTACTTTTCCAGATTTAGTAGACCTTATATATCTGGTTGAAATATCCCCGAGAATGCAGTCAGCGAAGCAGAGGAAACCAGATAGATTATTATTATTATTATTATTATTATTATTATTATTGTGTATTATTATTATTATTATTATTCAGAAAGATGAACCCTATTCATGTGGAACAAGCCCACCACAGGGGCATTATCAACAAAGCAATCTTTGGGAGAAGTGCTGGATTTGAAGACTGGACTGCCTTTGGCAACCCCTGTGAACTGATTGATTTGACCAGTTATCTGTGGTATCTGGCGTCACAGTGACCATAGGTTACTAAATATATAAAAGAAATACAAAAAATAAAGAGAATGGCTCCCAGATCATTCTTCTACCAGCAGAAGAGAGGTGTACCCATTAAATTCGCCTTTATTTTAAGTCTCAACGAGAGTCAATAAAACTAATGGTTTTCTAAGTGGGTCCCATTACTCTAGATGGGGATTACAACGTTGTATCCCCCTTTCATTTTGCGTAATGAATAATGGAAGAATTACTGAATACAAAGAGGATTGGGTCAATCAGGAATAGGAAAGGAGGAAGAGAATCACTGGAAAAGTTGGTAGGAGGGTTGGGGAAGATGAGCAAAAATGGAGGTGGATGCTTTTTCTTATCTAATTCTATGATTTATTCAATCAATGTAGTTCAAAGTTTCAGGGCCGCAGCTCATGAAACGCATATACCGGACCACCGAAAGATGAGATCTATTCCGGTGGCCTTGATGATACTGCTGTGGCGGCTGTACAGAAAACTCGATTGCGCCGAAGAAAAATCCAGCATTTTTTCTGTTAATTTTGAAATTCCCTATAAGAAAAAATTTTTTATATATATCTTGGAGAGAATGCGAGATATTTCAAGCTTCTTACTCAAGGAATATCTGTATGTTCAGATGACTCAGTCGACCGTAGATGTACAGAGTAGTTTTAGAGGACTGTGGTCCTTCTCAAAAGTGCAGAAAGAGAAGAAGAAATGGGACAATGTCCCGCCATTGCATGGGACTGAGTTCCAGAACTGTAAGCAGTTCATGGTGATATCATAAGTTGAGTTACACTTTTCTCTCTCTCTCTCTCTCTCTCTCTCTCTCTCTCTCACACACACACACACACGCTCTCCCTCTCCCTCTCTCTCTCTCTCTCTCTCTCTCTCTCTCTCTCTCTCTCTTTTACACACACTATCTCTCCCCAAACCACACCTCCCTTCCTCTCTCTCTCTCTCTCTCTCTCTCTCTCTCTCTCTCTCTCTCTCTCTCTCTCTCTCTCAAACACACATATATACGCACTCCCACTCTCTCTCTCTCTCTCTCTCTCTCTCTCTCTCTCTCTCTAAACCTCTCTCTCTCTCTCTCTCTCTCTCTCTCTCTCTCTCTCTCTCTCTCTACCTCTCTCTCTCTCTCTCTCTCTCTCTCATCCACCTCCGCATACAACTGTCAGAGGGAGAGCTGTTTTCTATCTGAGCACCGTCTTCCCAGATGAAGAGGTCTGCTCCTTCCTTCGGATCCATTTGTAAATAGAGGGCCGTGGCCTCTTTCCGCCCTGGAGATTATTTTGCTTCAGGTCCCACGTTTACCATGCATGCCTTCACTGGTGCCTGATCATACAGAGAGAGAGAGAGAGAGAGAGAGAGAGAAATATCAGTTGAATCACATGATTACCTTTATTCAGTTACCAGACTGAACACGTAAGTAAGAGAGGAGAGAGAGAGAGAGAGAGCAGGAGCATAAAATTTACACATGTGTGAATATACAATGTATGTAATGTATGTACGTAAATACATTATATGTTACACGTGTAAATTTATGCTCTCTCTCTCTCTCTCTCTCTCTCTCTCTCTCTCTCTCTCTCTCTCTCTCTCTCTCTCCATTTCCCATTAGACGTGTCTGTCCTTTGACAAGTAAATTTCAAAATTCAGGCATTCCTGATGATTCTCTCTCTCTCTCTCTCTCTCTCTCTCTCTCTCTCTCTCTCTCTCTCTCTCTCTCTCTCTCTCTCATATCCCCCAGAACAAAAGTCAATCCAGCTCAGTGGTCTGGTAAAACTAAAGGTATACTTACTTTTCCAGCCTTCTGAAAGTTGCCGAGCAAATAGAAAGTCCTCTTCTTTCTGGTAATAACTGAATGAAAGTAATTAAAAGATTCCTAATACGTATTTTCCTTCTCTCTCCTCCTCTCTCTCTCTCTCTCTCTCTCTCTCTCTCTCTCTCTCTCTCTCTCTCTCTCTCTCTCATCCTCGGAACGAGACTCAGTCTTCTGAAAGTTGCCAAGCAAATGAAAGTCGTTTAAACTTTGGATTAGAATGCGAAGGTTCATTTTGTTCAGAGAAAATGTATAAGCAAGGAGTATTCCATGAGACTGCGAATCTCAGAGACCATTGTTTACAAAATATGTTTTACCGGAACCAATCAGTTTAGGTTTGTCATCCATTGAGAATTTGTATTATTATTATTATTATTGTATATTATTATTATTATTATTGTGTGTGTGTGTATTATTATTATTATTCAGAAGATAGACCTATTCATATGGAATGGGCTAACAAGGGAGCCACTGACTTGAAATTCAAGCTTCCAAGAATGTTATTATTATTATTATTATTGTGTATTATTGTGTGTGTATTATTGTATTATTATTATTATTTGTATTTATCTCAGTGAAATATCAGTTTTTTAATGAGAATGACAAATATCTATTTCTTTATGATGAATTGTGTGTATTGTGTGTGTATTATTGTTGTGTGTGTGTGTAATAAATATCTGTATTTCACGATTAAATATATTATCATGTCCACGATTAAATATATTATTATATCCACGATTAAATATATCATCATGTTCTACAATTAAACATATCATGAATATATCATGTTCACGAATAAATATATATCGCCGTGTTCAAGATTAAGTTCCATATAAAATATATCATCATGTTTTACGTCTAAATATATCCTCATGTTTCACAATTAAAATCTTCATCATGTTCCACAATTAAATATATCATCATATTTTACGTCTAAATATATCCCTCATGTTCCACAATTAAATATATCTTCACGTTCCACTTATATCCATCATCACATTCCGCCAGTAAATATATCATCACATTCCATTTCAGCAGCTGAAAAGCATATATTATCATGTTCACAATTAAATATATCATCACATTCCTACTAAATATATCATTGCGTTCCACTACTAAATATATCATCACGTTCCACTACTAAATATATCATCAATTTCCATTTCAGAGCCGAGAAAAAAACATATATCAAGTTCCACAATTAAATATATCATCACATTCCTACTAAATATATCATCACATTCCCTACTAAATATATCGTCACATTCCACTAAATATATCGTCACATTCCACTACTAAAATATATCATCGCGTTCCACTACTAAATATGTCATCATTCCATTTCAAGCCGAGAAAAAAACATATATCATGTTCCACAATTAAATATATCATCACATTCCACTACTAAATATATCATCACATTCCACTACTAAATATATCGTCACATTCCACTACTAAATATATCGTCACATTCCACTACTAAAATATATCATTTGCGTTCACTACTAAATATCATCACATTTCCATTTCAGAGCCGAGAAAAAAAAAACATATATCATGTTCCACAATTAAATATATCATCACATTCCACTACTAAATATATCATACATTCCCACTAAATATATCGTCACATTCACTACTAAATATATCATTTCATTCACTACTAAATATACCCATTGCGTTCCACTACTAAATATATCATCACATTTCCATTTCAGAATAAGAAAAAAACATATACCATGTTCACAATTAAATATATCATCACATTCCACTACTAAATATATCGTCACATTCCTACTAAATATATCATCATTCCTACTAAAATATCATTGCGTTCCACCACTAAATATATCATCATTCCATTTTCAAATAGAAAAAAAAAACATATATCATATTTCACAATTAAATATATCATCATCCCACTATTAAATATATCATCACATTCCACTACTAAATATATCGTCACATTCCACCCACTAAATATATCATCGCGAGTGAAAAATGGTATTCTAATCCGTATCTTCTACCGAGCGGCGTGAAGTACTCTTATTGGCAGGTGTCAGGAGGAGAAGGAGAGGAGTCTTTGGGTTCCCCTCCGCCTTTTCGCCAGAATTTCGATATCAGGAACCACTAGCTAGCCACCCCAAACCCCTCTCCTCCCCCGCAGCCAACACCGCCCCCACCCCCACACGAATTTTGTTATACCAATATCGGGCCCGATGTGTTGGGTGTTCAATTTCTTAAAGGTTTGTGTGTCCCGCGTCCACTAAAATTTTCACTTTAGGTTTTGGATTTTTTTGCCGGGGTTAATATTTTTTTGGGCCACTTCCAAGTATCAAATTTGAAGATATTTATTCGTTTCATTCTCAAATAGATTCATCGTTTATCTGTAATCCTTCATCGTGAAATCTTTTGTCATAAGAATAAAAATATCTGTTCGTTCCACATCAGTTAGGTTCTCTGATGCAATGCATTGCTATCGTAAATACAATTTTCGTTGAACTTTGATAATTTGTTGCATTTTTATGTTTTATTTATTCATTTTTTCCCATTCCCTTTCCTTTCTAATAGTTAGCTCCCTTCTGTCAGTGTTTCCCATTACCTTCTGTTACTTCTTTCTAATGAACACCTTAATATTCTTTGGAAGTTGAATTTTCAAGTCAGTGGCCTGTGGTGGGAAAAAGCTTGTTCCATATGAATAGGGTTCAACTTCTGAATAATAATAATAATAATAATAATAATAATAATAATAATAATAATAATAATAATAATAATAATAATAATAATAATAATAATAATCTTTGCAAAATTGAATTTCAAGTCAGTGGCCCTGTGGTGGGCTTGTTCTATATGAATAGGGTTCAACTTCTGAATAATAATAATAATAATAATAATAATAATAATAATAATAATAATAATAATAATAATAATAATAATAATAATACTGTAAAGTGATACTACAAATTCCTCAAAGAATGATAAAATTAACAAAACTGTTCCTCGGTCAGGCAGACATGAATTTGCAAAATCTAACTGAATTCATCATTCAGTTTTCGAAACGGTTGGTTTTTTTTTTTTTTTTTTTTGTTGATAACATGAAAACATTCGAAAACATTTCCCAGTTTTCCAATCCTCTAAATGTTAATGTTTTATTTCCAATGCATTAACTAACATGATATCAAGATTAAAAGCGAGAACGAGTAAAAATGGTCCGAAGTTTCTTCGGCGCAATCGAGTTTTCTGTGCAGCTCATAATCAAGGCCACCGAAAATAGATCTATCTTTCGGTGGTCTGGGTATAATGCTGTATGAGATGCGGTCCATGAAGCTCTCAGCCGGCCCTGGTGGCCTGCTTTGTATGCGTTGCCAGAAGCACGATTATGGCTAACTTTAACCTTAAATAAAATAAAAAAAACTACTGAGGCTAGAGGGCTGCAATTTGGTATGTTTGATGATTGGAGGGCTGACAATCAACATACCAATTTGTAGCCCTCTAGCCCTCAGTAGTTTTTAAGATCTGAGGGCGGACAGAAAAAGTCCGGACAGAACAGGAAAAAGTGCGGACAGAAAAAAATGCAGACAGGAAAAAGTGCGGGCAGAAAAAAGTGCGGACAGTAAAATGGCGAACAGAAAAAAGTGCGGACAGAATAAAGTGCGGACGGAATGACAAAGCCTTCTCAATAGTTTTCTTTTCAGAAAACTAAAAAATAGTATCGCTTTGAATGACACAGATTTAAAGCAAAACTATATATAAAAATACCTTCAGTAACTGAAGAACAACATCTAAAAGAACCCAGAATTAAAGGAATAGGCAACAAGTTCATACTGCATAAGAGTGTATCACAAAAGAACCTGGAAGACTCGATAAAAGAGTGAGAGATAAGAATAGGCAAATGGTCTCTCCTCCCGCGACCTGACGAATGAATGAGAGCCGATGTAAGGACGGATAGAGAATAGAGGCCGAGCTCACAATGGAATGGCGATGAGAATGCATTCTCGATAGTGGAGAATCACCCGGCCATTAGGAGAGCATTCGTGGGAGAGAGGAGAATGGCCGATAAGTTAAGAAAAGATGGCGTGATAAGATTTGGCAAAGGGAAAGGAAGAAATTTTGGGGATTGAGAATTTAGTCTTTTTTAATAGATGTATATAAATTATATACGTGTGTGTGTATATATGGCATTTAATTTTTGAGAATTGAGAATTTAGTCTTTTTTTATAGATGTATATACAGTATATATATATATATATATATATATATATATATATATATATATATATATATATATATATATATATATATATATATATATATATATATATATATATATATATATATATATATATATATATATATATATATATATATATATATTTATATATATATATATATATATATATATATATATATATTTATATTTATATATTATATATATATATATATATATATATATATATATATGACATTCAATTCTATGACCTCTGTAACTGAGTGGACAAACAAAGTATTGGCTAGTTTCTTGAGTGGTCGCCGGTTCAAATATATTGCTTAGAAAATAATTATAAGAGAAATATGAGAAAAAAATTAAATGTATACATATATACATATATATATATATATAATATATATATATATATATATATATATATATATATATATATAAATATATATATATATATATATATATATATATATATATATATATATATATATATATATATATATATATATATATATATATAGAAACGGACCAACGCTTTGCCTGTCCACTCAGCCACAGAAATCATAAAATTACGTTAAAATTCAAACATCATTCGGAATTATTCCTACATTTTTTTCCTTCCAAAAATCCAAGTCCTTAACTTTTTCCAACTAATTACAAACTTCTCTGGAGGGCCGCGTTTTATATGAATTTCCAAAGAACGCAAAACTTTCCCCTCTGTAATGCGTCGTTTGCATTCCGTTCAGCCAGGACGGCGGAATCCGTGCTATTTTGTCTGTCCGTCGGCACTTTTTCTGTCCGCCCTCAGATCTTAAAAACCACAGAGGCTAGAGGGCTGCAAACTGGTATGTTGATCATCCACCCTCCAGTCATCAAACATATCAAGTTGCAGACCTCTAGCCTTAGTAGTTTTTGTTTTATTTAAGGTTAAAGTTAGCCATGATCGTGCGTCTGGCAGGCTATTATGGGAAACAACGACAAAGGCCACCACGGCCGGCTGAAAGTTTAATGGGTCGTGGCTGTGAGTTTAATGGGTCGTGGCTGAGTTTCATGGGCCATGGCTGAGAGTTTCATGGGCCATGGCTGAAAGGTTCATGCAGTATTATATGCTGCACGGAAAACTTGATTGCCCCGAAGAAACTTCGGCGCATTTTTTACTTGTTTTAGTTTTGACGAATCTTGTTGCAAAGAACTGCAAGATCAAGATTGTTTGCACTCTACCTTTCTATCTTTTTGTTGCAGTTTCATTTGCTCAAAATATTCGTGGCTTGGGAAGATGGGAGGATGGCCACTAATTGTTTTAAAAAACACTGTTTTCATTTTGTTTTATTTATTGAACTATATATCTGGTGGTCAGTGGACGATTGTGGGTTGCAGTCAGGCTGAAATGTCATTGGCTGGTAACTTCATCTTAATAGGAAAAGGATTATGTTAATATATATATATATATATATATATATATATATATATATATATATATATATATATATATATATATATATATATATATATATACAATATATATGTATATATATACAGTACATATACATTATATATATATATATATATATATATATATATATATATATATATATATATATATATATATATATATATATATATATATATATATATATATATATATATATATATATATATATATATATATATATATATATATATAGATATATGCAAATATAAAGTCAATCGCTCATTCGAAGATCTATGTCAACGTAACAGAACCAACACTGAAACGGAATCAGCAAAAGAAGAAAGATATAATCACAAAAAAAGAAGCATTAAATGAAGGAACAGCAAAAGGAAAAACAATAATTGGAAAAATAAAATAAAAATTACTTCGAAAATTTGAAGACGAAATTTCTCAGTTCATCTCTTACAGCAACCAACACCCCTCCCCCCTCCACAACTCTGCTTTCCCTACTGCTCCCTCCCTTTCCCTCCTCACCACCTTCCCTCCCACACCCCCCTACCCACACCCATACACCCACACACCCACACCCACACAATTTTGGGAGCAGAAATGAAAACGTCTAGACGCCAGGTATTGGAAAGGGTTGGGAACCCAACTCACACGCAGAGTCGGGATTTTCTCAGCCTGTGAGTGCGCGCATTTGTGTGTGTATGTTTGTGTGTGTGTGTGTGTGTGTGTGTGTGTGTGTGTGTGTAAGAAGATTGTTAGTATAGAGATTCCCAGATTATCTTCACGGGGAGATTTGTTTTACGTGAGATGGGCTGTGTTTAGAATTTGAACATAATTGATATGTATGTATATGTATGTATATATATATATATATATATATATATATATATATATATATATATATATATATATATATATATATATATATAT
>NC_089741.1:32879984-32892484 GCF_040412425.1 Macrobrachium rosenbergii
TCTAATTCTATGATTTATTCAATCAATGTGGTTAAAGTTTCAAGGGGCCGCGGCTCATGAAACATTATACCGAGACCACCGAAAGATAGATCTATTTTCGGTGGCCTTGATGATACGCTGTAGCGGCTGTACAGAAAACTCGATTGCGCCGAAGAAAATCCGGCGCATTTTTTACTTGTTAATTTTTGAAATTCCTATAAGAAAAAATTTTTTATATATATCTTGGAGAATACGAGATATTTCGAAGCTTCTTACTCAAGGAATATCATGTTCAGTGACTCAGTCGACCGTAGATGTACAGAGTAGTTTTAGAGGACTGTCGGTCGCTTCTCAAAAGTGCAGAAGAGAAGAAGAAATGGGACAATGTGTCCGCCATTGCATGGGACTGAGTTCCAGAACTCGCAAGCAGTTCATGGTGATATCATAAGTTGAGTTACACTTTCTCTCTCTCTCTCTCTCTCTCTCTCTCTCTCACACACACACACACACACACACACACTCTCTCTCTCTCTCTCTCTCTCTCTCTCTCTCTCTCTCTCTCTCACACCACACACTATCTCTCCCAAACACACACTCTCTCTCTCTCTCTCTCTCTCTCTCTCTCTCTCTCTCTCTCTCAAACACGCATATATACGCACTCCCACTCTCTCTCTCTCTCTCTCTCTCTCTCTCTCTCTCTCTCTCTCACACAAGCACTCTCTCTCTCTCTCTCTCTCTCTCTCTCTCTCTCTCTCATCCACCTCCGCCTGGCAACTGTCAGAGGGAGAGCTGTTTTCTATCTGAGCACCGTCTTCCCAGATGAAGAAGGTCTGCTCCTTCCTTCCGGATCCATTTGTAAATAGAGAGGCCGTGAGCCTCTTTCCGCCCTGGAGATTATTTGCTTCAGGTCCCACGTTGCATGCATGCCTTCACTGGGTGCCTGATCATACAGAGAGAGAGAGAGAGAGAGAGAGAGAGAGAGAGAGAGAGAGAGAGAGAAATATCAGTTAGGAATCACATGATTACCTTTATTCAGTTACCAGACTGAACACGAGAGAGAAGAGAGAGAGAGAGAGAGAGAGAGAGAGAGAGCATAAAATTTTTATGTGTGAATATACAATGTATGTATGTATGTACGTAAATACATTATATATTTACACGTGTAAATTTTATGCTCTCTCTCTCTCTCTCTCTCTCTCTCTCTCTCTCTCTCTCTCTCTCTCTCTCTCCATTTCCCATTAGAGCGTGTCTGTCCTTTGACAATCTAAATTTCAAAATTCAGAGCATTCCTGGATGATTCTCTCTCTCTCTCTCTCTCTCTCTCTCTCTCTCTCTCTCTCTCTCTCTCTCTCTCTCTCTCTCTCTCATATCCTCGGAACGAGGTCAATCAGCTCAGTGGTCTGGTAAAACTAAGGTATACTTACTTTTTCCAGCCTTCTGAAAGTTGCCGAGCAAATGAAAGTCCTCTTCTTTCTGGTAATAACTGAATGAAAGTAATTAAAAGATTCCTAACACGTATTTTTCCTTCTCTCTCTCTCTCTCTCTCTCTCTCTCTCATCCTCGGAACGAGGACTCCAGTCTTCTGAAAGTTGCCAAGCAAATGAAAGTCGTTTAAACTTTGGATTAGAATGCGAAGGTTCATTTTGTTCAGAGAAAAAGTATAAGCAAAGGAGGTATTCCCGCCCAGGCTGCGAATCTCAGAGACCATTGTTTACAAAATATTGTTTTGCAGACAATCGGTTTTAGGTTTGTCATCCATTGAGGAATTTGTATTATTATTATTATTATTATTATTATTATTATTATTATTATTATTATTATTATTATTATTATTATTATTCAGAAGATGAACCCTATTCATATGGAATGAGCCCACAACAGGGGCCACTGACTTGAAATTCAAGAAGCTTCCAAAGAATGTTATTATTATTATTATTATTATTATTATTATTATTATTATTATTATTATTATTATTATTATTATTATTATTATTATTATTATTATTTATCTCAGTGAAATATCAGTTTTTTAATGAAATGACAAATATCTATTTCTTAGTAAATGATGTATTATTATTATTATTATTATTATTATTATTATTATTATTATTATTATTATTATTATTATTATTAATAAATATACTGTCATGTTTCACGATTAAATATATTATCATGTCCCACGATTAAATATATTATTATGTCCCACGATTAAATATATCATCATGTTCTACAATTAAACATATCATGAATATATCATGTTCCACGAATAAATATATCGCCGTGTTCAAAGATTAAGTTCCACCATAAAATATATCATCATGTTTTACGTCTAAATATATCCTCATGTTCCACAATTAAATATTTCATCATGTTCCACAATTAAATATATCATCATGTTTTACGTCTAAATATATCCTCAAGTTCCACAATTAAATATATCTTCACGTTCCACTTATATCTCCATCATCACATTCCGCCATTAAATATATCATCACATTCCATTTCAGCAGCTGAGAAAGAAAACATATATTATCATGTTCCACAATTAAATATATCATCACATTCCACTACTAAATATATCATTGCGTTCCACTACTAAATATATCATCACGTTCCACTACTAAATATATCATCACATTCCATTTCAGAGCCGAGAAAAAAACATATATCAAGTTCCACAATTAAATATATCATCACATTCCACTACTAAATATATCATCACATTCCACTACTAAATATATCGTCACATTCCACTAAATATATCGTCACATTCCACTACTAAATATATCATCGCGTTCCACTACTAAATATATCATCACATTCCATTTCAGAGCCGAGAAAAAAACATATATCATGTTCCACAATTAAATATATCATCACATTCCACTACTAAATATATCATCACATTCCACTACTAAATATATCGTCACATTCCACTACTAAATATATCGTCACATTCCACTACTAAATATATCATTGCGTTCCACTACTAAATATATCATCACATTCCATTTCAGAGCCGAGAAAAAAACATATATCATGTTCCACAATTAAATATATCATCACATTCCACTACTAAATATATCATCACATTCCACTACTAAATATATCGTCACATTCCACTACTAAATATATCGTTACATTCCACTACTAAATATATCATTGCGTTCCACTACTAAATATATCATCACATTCCATTTCAGAGCCGAGAAAAAAAACATATACCATGTTCCACAATTAAATATATCATCACATTCCACTACTAAATATATCGTCACATTCCACTACTAAATATATCGTCACATTCCACTACTAAATATATCATTGCGTTCCACTACTAAATATATCATCACATTCCATTTCAGAGCCGAGAAAAAAAAACATATATCATGTTCCACAATTAAATATATCATCACATCCCACTATTAAATATATCATCACATTCCACTACTAAATATATCGTCACATTCCACCACTAAATATATCATCGCGAGAGTGAAAATGGTATTCTAATCCCGTATCTTCTACCGAGCGGCGTGATACCTTTATTGGCAGGTGTCGGGAGGAGAAGGAGAGGTCTTTGGGTTTACCCTCCGCCTTTTCGCCGAAATTTCGATATCGGGAACCACTAGCTAGCCACCCCAAACCCCTCTCCTCCCCCCCGCAACCAACACCGCCCCACCCCCCCACACGAATTTTGTTATACCAATATCGGGCCGAATGTGTTGGGTGTTCAATTTCTTAAGGTTTGTGTGTCCGCGTCCACTAAAATTTTCGCTTTGGGTTTTTGGATTTTTTTTTAGCCGGGGTTAATATTTTTATGGGCCACTTCCAGTGTCAAATTTGAAGATATTTATTCGTTTCATTCTCAAATAGATTCATCGTTGTATCTGTAATCCCTTCATCGTGAAATCTTTTGTCATAAGAATAAAAATATCTGTTCGTTCCACATCAGTTAGGTTCTCTGATGCAATGCATTGCTATCGTAAATACAATTTTCGTTGAACTTTGATAATTTATTTGCATTTTTATCTGTTTATTTATTCATTTTTTCCATTCCTTTCCTTTCTAATAATTGACTCCTTCTGTCAGTATTTCCCATTACCTTCTGTTACTTCTTTCTAATGAACACCTTAATATTCTTTGGAAGTTGAATTTCAAGTCAGTGGCCCCTGTGGTGGGCTTGTTCCATATGAATAGGGTTCAACTTCTGAATAATAATAATAATAATAATAATAATAATAATAATAATAATAATAATAATAATAATAATAATAATAATAATAATAATAATAATCTTTGCAAAATTGAATTTCAAGTCAGTGGCCCCTGTGGTGGGCTTGTTCTATATGAATAGGGTTCAACTTCTGAATAATAATAATAATAATAATAATAATAATAATAATAATAATAATAATAATAATAATAATAATAATAATACTGTAAAGTGATACTACAAATTCCTCAAAGAATGATAAAATTAACAAAACTGTTCCTCGGTCAGGCAGACATGAATTTGCAAAATCTAACTGAATTCATCATTCAGTTTTCGAAACGGTTGGTTTTTTTTTTTTTTTTTTTTTGTTGATAACATGAAAACATTCGAAAACATTTCCCAGTTTTCCAATCCTCTAAATGTTAATGTTTTATTTCCAATGCATTAACTAACATGATATCAAGATTAAAAGCGAGAACGAGTAAAAAATGGTCCGAAGTTTCTTCGGCGCAATCGAGTTTTCTGTGCAGCTCATAATCAAGGCCACCGAAAATAGATCTATCTTTCGGTGGTCTGGGTATAATGCTGTATGAGATGCGGTCCATGAAGCTCTCAGCCGGCCCTGGTGGCCTGCTTTGTATGCGTTGCCAGAAGCACGATTATGGCTAACTTTAACCTTAAATAAAATAAAAAAACTACTGAGGCTAGAGGGCTGCAATTTGGTATGTTTGATGATTGGAGGGCTGACAATCAACATACCAATTTGTAGCCCTCTAGCCCTCAGTAGTTTTTAAGATCTGAGGGCGGACAGAAAAGTCCGGACAGAACAGGAAAAAGTGCGGACAGAAAAAATGCAGACAGGAAAAAGTGCGGGCAGAAAAAGTGCGGACAGTAAAATGGCGAACAGAAAAAGTGCGGACAGAATAAAGTGCGGACGGAATGACAAAGCCTTCTCAATAGTTTTCTTTTCAGAAAACTAAAAAAAATAGTATCGCTTTGAATGACACAGATTTAAAGCAAAACTATATATAAAAATACCTTCAGTAACTGAAGAACAACATCTAAAAGAACCCAGAATTAAAGGAATAGGCAACAAGTTCATACTGCATAAGAGTGTATCACAAAAGAACCTGGAAGACTCGATAAAAGAGTGAGAGATAAGAATAGGCAAATGGTCTCTCCCTCCCGCGACCTGACGAATGAATGAGAGCCGATGTAAGGACGGATAGAGAATAGAGGCCGAGCTCACAATGGAATGGCGATGAGAATGCATTCTCGATAGTGGAGAATCACCCCGGCCATTAGGAGAGCATTCGTGGGAGAGAGGAGAATGGCCGATAAGTTAAGAAAAGATGGCGTGATAAGATTTGGCAAAGGGAAAGGAAGAAATTTTGGGGATTGAGAATTTAGTCTTTTTTTAATAGATGTATATAAATTATATACGTGTGTGTGTATATATGGCATTTAATTTTTGAGAATTGAGAATTTAGTCTTTTTTATAGATGTATATACAGTATGTATATATATATATATATATATATATATATATATATATATATATATATATATATATATATATATATATATATATATATATATATATATATATATATATATATATATATATATATATATATATATATATATATATATATATATATTTATATATATATATATATATATATATATATATATATATTTATATTTATATATATATATATATATATATATATATATATATATATATATATATATGACATTCAATTCTATGACCTCTGTAACTGAGTGGACAAACAAAGTATTGGCTAGTTTCTTGAGTGGTCGGCGGTTCAAATATATTGCTTAGAAAATAATTATAAGAGAAATATGAGAAAAAATTAAATGTATACATATATACACATATATATATATATATATATATATATATATATATATATATATATATATATATATATATAAATATATATATATATATATATATATATATATATATATATATATATATATATATATATATATATATATATATATATATATAGAAACGGACCAACGCTTTGCCTGTCCACTCAGCCACAGAAATCATAAAATTACGTTAAAATTCAAACATCATTCGGAATTATTCCTACATTTTTTTCCTTCCAAAAATCCAAGTCCTTAACTTTTTCCAACTAATTACAAACTTCTCTGGAGGGCCGCGTTTTATATGAATTTCCAAAGAACGCAAAACTTTCCCCTCTGTAATGCGTCGTTTGCATTCCGTTCAGCCAGGACGGCGGAATCCGTGGCTATTTTGTCTGTCCGTCGGCACTTTTTCTGTCCGCCCTCAGATCTTAAAAACGACAGAGGCTAGAGGGTTGCAAACTGGTATGTTGATCATCCACCCTCCAGTCATCAAACATATCAAGTTGCAGACCTCTAGCCTTAGTAGTTTTTGTTTTATTTAAGGTTAAAGTTAGCCATGATCGTGCGTCTGGCAGGCTATTATGGGAAACAACGACAAAGGCCACCACGGCCGGCTGAAAGTTTAATGGGTCGTGGCTGTGAGTTTAATGGGTCGTGGCTGAGTTTCATGGGCCATGGCTGAGAGTTTCATGGGCCATGGCTGAAAGGTTCATGCAGTATTATATGCTGCACGGAAATCTTGATTGCCCTGAAGAAACTTCGGCGCATTTTTTACTTGTTTTAGTTTTGACGAATCTTGTTGCAAAGAACTGCAAGATCAAGATTGTTTGCACTCTACCTTTCTATCTTTTGTTGCAATTTCATTTGCTCAAAATATTCGTGGCTTGGGAAGATGGGAGGATGGCCACTAATTGTTTAAAAAACACTGTTTTCATATTGTTTTATTTATTGAACTATATATCTGGTGGTCAGTGGACGATTGTGGGTTGCAGTCAGGCTGAAATGTCATTGCCTGGTAACTTCATCTTAATAGGAAAAGGATTATGTTAATATATATATATATATATATATATATATATATATATATATATATATATATATATATATATATATATATATATATATATATACAGTACATATACATTTATATATATATATATATATATATATATATATATATATATATATATATGTATATATATATATATATATATATATATATATATATATATATATATATATATATATATATATATATATATATATATAGATATATGCAAATATAAAGTCAATCGCTCATTCGAAGATCTATGTCAACGTAACAGAACCAACACTGAAACGGAATCAGCAAAAGAAGAAAGATATAATCACAAAAAAAGAAGCATTAAATGAAGGAACAGCAAAAGGAAAAACAATAATTGGAAAAATAAAATAAAAATTACTTTGAAAATTTGAAGACGAAATTTCTCAGTTCATCTCTTACAGCAACCAACACCCCTCCCCCTCCACAACTCTGCTTTCCCTACTGCTCCCTCCTTTCCCTCCTCACCACCTTCCCTCCCACACCCCTACCCACACCCATACACCCACACACCCACACCCACACAATTTTGGGAGCAGAAATGAAAACGTCTAGACGCCAGGTATTGGAAAGGGTTGGGAACCCAACTCACACGCAGAGTCGGGATTTTCTCAGCCTGTGAGTGCGCGCATTTGTGTGTGTATGTTTGTGTGTGTGTGTGTGTGTGTGTGTGTGTGTGTGTGTGTAAGAAGATTGTTAGTATAGAGATTCCCAGATTATCTTCACGGGAGATTTGTTTTACGTGAGATGGGCTGTGTTTAGAATTTGAACATAATTGATATGTATGTATATGTATGTATATATATATATATATATATATATATATATATATATATATATATATATATATATATAATATATATATATATATATGTATTCTTTCTTACGTTGTCATACATTTTTATTACGTTAAAACGTATGCACACACAAAACACTAATATATATATATATATATATATATATATATATATATATATATATATATATATATATATATATATATATATATATATATACTGTATATATATATATACACATTCATATATACAGTATATATTATCAGTAATCTAAGGGTACCAAAATGACATTAACAGTCTGTTAACTCTCTCTCTCTCTCTCTCTCTCTCTCTCTCTCTCTCTCTCTCTCTCTCTCTCTCTCTCTCTCTCTCTCTCTGAAATCATCAACAATGACCATCAACAACCATTCCTATTTTTTCCCCGTGACTGTATCTTGTATCATTGATACTAACATTGTCAAAAAAAATCTATTGATATGTCCCTTCAGCCTTGTGGGCAGAAAGTCGAGTGGTACCATTTGCTTTTATGGACTCATGAATGTTCGCAGCCTCTATTTTTGGGCTGATGGAGACATAATGGCATACACGCCATTCTCAGCCAGCTGAAAATGTCATGGAGAGAGAGAGAGAGAGAGAGAGAGAGAGAGAGAGGGGAGGGGAAACAAAATGTTTGGAAAAGGAAGTGGATTTGAGAGAGAGAGAGAGAGAGAGAGAGAGAGAGAGAGTGAGGAACAAAATGTTTGGAAATGGGAGTGGATTTGAGAGAGAGAGAGAGAGAGAGAGAGAGAGAGAGAGAGAGAGAGAGAGAGGGGGAAACAATGTTTGGAAAGGAAGAGGATTTAAGAGAGAGAGAGAGAGAGAGAGAGGGAACAAAATGTTTTGAAAAGGAATTGGGTTTGATCGAGAGAGTGAGAAAAAGAGAGAGGGGGAAGAAACAAAGTGTCTGTCCGTCCGCACTTTTTCTGTCAGCACTTTTTCTGTCCCCACTTTTTTTCTATCTGCACTTTTTCTGTCAGCACTTTTCCTGTCCGCCCTCAGATCTTAAAAACTACTCAGGCTAGAGGGCTGCAAATAAGGTATGTTAGTCATCCACCCTCCAATCACCAAACATACCAAATTGCAGCCCTCTAGCCTCAGTAGTTTATATTTTATTTAAGTTTAAAGTTAGCCATAATTGTGCTTCTAGCAACGACATAGGATAGACCACCACAGGTCCGTGGTTAAAGTTTCATGGGCCTCGGCTCATTCAGCACTATGCCGAGACCACCGAAAGATAGATCTAATTTCGGTGGCCTAAATTATTACGCTGTAGCGGCTGTACAGAAAACTCGACTGCGCCGAAGAAACTGTTGTGCTCAGAAAACTCAAAAATGCGAACCTTCTCTTTCTGTGACGACAGTACTCCTTTAATTGTCTCTGATGGGCCTCAAGTCATTAATTGGGGATTTCTGAAAGGGGTTTTTAATTACAGATCAGAGTTTAATTACAAAATAGACCTTTAATTAATTACAGTTCCACGGCATTATTGCATCGATCTATAATAGGTTTGTATACGTCAGCCTCTGATAACCTTTAATGGTGTAATTTTGAGGTGTTATGTATGTATGTATATCTGTATGTATACATATATGTGTATGTATGTATGTATATATATATATATATATATATATATATATATATATATATATATATATATATATATATAAATGAATTTTTAACACATCACCGTGATCCATATACAAGCATTAAGCTACAAACGTCCTTTAATATCCAATTCGTTCTACCTCGGAAATAATATATTTTCATATGTTACCGAAGGGAATTTTTTGGTTGATAATAAGTTCGTCGCCCCGTGGGCTCGAACCAACGAAAGACAAGAACTCAGGACTACAGTGACGCCTTTACCCACACGGCCAACAACATATATATATATATATATATATATATATATATATATATATATATATATATATATATATATATATATATATATATATATATATATATATATATATATATATATATATATATATATATATATATATATATATATATATATATATATATATATAATATATATATATAATATATATATATATATATATATATATATGTAATGAGGACGAGATATGGAAATATAGAATAATAACAGGTCAATGGCCTTTTGATATCTGTGCAATATGACCGGGCTGTGTAATTAAAAGTCCGCCCTGTAATTAAAAATGTCTCTCGGGAATTTTCAATTAATGGATTCATTTGAGTCGCATTATCTGATCAGAATAGAAGAGGCAATTAAGGGAGCTGCCGGTTTTTTTGACATTAGAAAATGTCCGGTTTTTTTTTAGTTTTCCGCCCTGTAATGCGGACAGAAAATGTCGGACGGAAAAAATTTTCAATTAATGGACAGAAAATTTGAGTCAGCATTATCTGATCACAGAAAAAGTGTGGACAGAAAAGTGGAGTACAGTCGAGTGTGGACAGAAAATGTGCGGTTTTTTTTTAGTTTTCTGTAAAAGAAAACAGAAACAGTATTGTGCTGGTTTTGTCTGTCCGGACAGTCAGTGCCAGGACAGAAAAGTGGCTTTTTCTGCGGACAGAAAAAAGTGCAGACTGTTTCTGCGGACAGTCCAGACAGAAATTTTGCGGACAGAAAATGTCAGTCCGCACATTTTTCTGTCCGCACTTTTTTCTGTCCGCACATTTTTCTGTCCGCATTTTTTTCTGTCCTCACTGTTTCTGTCCGCACTGTTTCTGTCTGCACTTTTTCTGTCCGCACTATTTCTGTCCGCACTTTGTTTCTGTCAGCACTTTTTCTGTCCGCACTGTTTCTGTCCACTTTTTTCTGTCCGCACTGTTTCTGTCCGCACTTTTTCTGCCCGCACTTTATTCTGCCCGCACTTTATTCTGTCCGCACTGTTTCTGTCCGCACTTTTTTTGTCCGCACTGTTTCTGTCCGCACTTTGTTTCTGTCAGCACTTTTTCTGTCCGCACTGTTTCTGTCTGCACTCTGTTTCTGTCAGCACTTTTTCTGTCCGCACTGTTTCTGTCCGCACTTTTTCTGTCCACACTTTTTCTGTTCGCACTGTTGCTGTCTGCACATTTTTCTGTCCGCACTTTTTTTCTGTCCGCACTTTTTCTGTGCGCACTTTTTCCGTCCGCACTTTTTCTGTCCGCACCTTTTTCTGTCCGCAACCCATGAAACTTTAACAACGGCCCGGTGGTGGCCTGTCCTATATCGTTGCCAGACGCACGATTATGGCTAACCCCAACCTTAAATGAAATAAAAACTACTGAGGCTAGAGGGCTGCAATTTGGTATGTTTGATGACTGGAGGGTGGATGATCAACATAATAATTTGCTGCCCTCTAGCCTCAGCAGTTTTTAAGATTTGAGGGCGGACAGAAAAAAGTGCGGACGGACAGACAAAGCCGGCACAATAGTTTTCTTTTGCAGACAACTAAAAATGGAATTTGCATGTTGCAATGTACACCCTTCTGACTGAGGTTGCAATTATACCGATTGAAATTATTATTATTATTATTATTATTATTATTATTATTATTATTATTATTATTATTATTATTATTATTATTATAATACCTGAAAAGCACTTCAGACCATTACTGGAACTTCAGGAGTTCAAGCGAAAATCCAATGCATTACAACCCTAATGTTATTCTTCTTGCATTTTAATGCATTTTTATCTATTTATCTATTTATTTATTTTTTTTTTCCTTTTTTCATAAGTGGATCTCTTCTTTCTGTATTTCATTTTACTAACTCTTGCTTCTTCCTAATGAACACCATAATATTCTTTGGAAGCTTCTTGAATTTCAAGGCAGTGGCCCTATTTGGCTTGTTCCATATGAATAGGGTTCATCTACTGAATAATAATAATAATAATAATAATAATAATAATAATAATAATAATAATAATAATAATAATAATAATAATAATATTCTTTGGAAGCTTGTGTTTCAAGTCAGTGGCCCCTGTGGTGGGCTTGTTCCATATGAATAGGGTTCTTCATCTTCTTACTTAAAATAATAATAATAATAATAATAATAATAATAATAATAATAATAATAATAATATTCTTTGGAAGCTTGAATTTCAAGTCAATGGCCCCCGTGGTGGGCTTGTTCAATATGAATAGGGTTCTTCATCTTCTTGCTAATAATAATAATAATAATAATAATAATAATAATAATAATAATAATAATAATAATAATAATAATAATAAACTAATAATAATCAACTTTCTGTAGGATGCAGACCACTTTAGTTGCTTGTTGGGTCCATCGTCTTTCTTCCTGAGTCGAAGTTCGTATATTGTTTTCGAGGAGACTTCCTGGTTAAAATCGTCTTCCTGAGGAAGAAACGCTTCCTCGGTGGGGAAGGGTTTGTACCCTTAGATTTCTTCCTATTTCCTAGACGCCGCATCACTTGCTGACAGAGAAAGGGAGAATCTGCCTGATGTTTGTTGCTCATCTCATTTCTTGGGAGACTTTGAAGCCATTCACT
>NC_089741.1:32897484-32909984 GCF_040412425.1 Macrobrachium rosenbergii
AATTCAGTTAGAGTTTGGAAAACCAAGATCGCTTTGTCAAAATATAATTCAGTGGGTGTTTGGAAAAATCAGTGTTGTTTTGCCAAAATATAATTCAGTTAGATTTTGGAAAACCAGGATCTCTTAGTCAAAATATAATTCAACAGGTGTTTGCAAAATTGTGCGTTATTCTGAAAAAATATAATTGAGTAGAAGTTGTCAAAATATAGATAGATAGATAGTTAGAAAGATAGATAGGTAGATAGATAGATAAATGTAGAATATGTGTACAAAAAATTAAAAAAACACAAACTACAAAAAAATCTCTTACTTTTGTAACCCTTTTTTTTTGTATTTTGGAAATACAATTGCTCATAATATTATACAATATAGTGTGGCTTTTCATTATTATTTCCGGTCACATTATAGTGACGCACCATAGATATTATGTGTACAAAGTTTCCATTTGATGCCTCACATTCGACCCTGTATACAACTTGTAGCATAATGCAAATCCGCGCATGCGCCGCTCGCTGTAGCTTCCACTATTGCTACAAGATTTTCCCTTCAATGTCGCGGTTCTGTGATGGAACCAATTTAGCAATTTCCTTTTGGGGTAATTGCTTCCTCGCGTAGTTTACCTCAGCCGTTTTCTAGGGAAGGTAATATCTTCCCAGAAGATGAACACGTCTGAAGGAAGATAACCGCACTGCTTATGTCTTTTGTTTTCCCAGAAGATGAATATGTCTGAAGGTGATTTGGGAACTGTCTGCGACCCCGTTTAGTTGCCTGGCCTTTATCCTTCTCATGTTCAGCGAAAAAGTGGTTTCGAGTTTAGTGATAATATACACTGGAAAAGTGTTTCGACCGTCTGCGGTAATGTACACCGAAAAAGTGTTGTTGACTATTAGCGCAAATATACTAAAAAAAAAAAAAAAAAAAAGCGTTGTCGACTGTTAGCAAAAATATACTATATATTTTAAAAAGTGTTGTCGACTGTTAGCGCCAATATCCTAAAAAAAAAGTGTTGTCGATTGTTAGCGCAAATATACTAAAAAAAAAGTGTTGTCGACTGTTAGCGCAAATATACTAAAAAAGAGTGTTGTCGGCTGTTAGCGCAAATATACTAAAAAAAAAAGTGTTGTCGACTGTTAGAGCAAATACACTAAAAAAAGTGCTGTCGACCTTCGGCGCGAACATACTCCCAAGAAAGTGTTATCTACCATCTGCGCTAATATACCCCGAAAAAGTGTTTTCGGCCGTCAGCGCTAATGTACTAATAAAAGAGTGTCAAAAAAGTGTTGCCACAAAAAAAAAGTGTTGACACAAACAGTGTTGTCAAAAAAGTGTTGTCGACAGTCAGAGCAAGTACACTCCAAAAAAAGGTGTTGTTAATCATTATCGCAAATGTACTATTAAAACAAGTGTCCAAAAAAGTGTTGTCACAAAAAAGTGTTGTCACAAAAGAGTGTTGTCACAAAAAAAGTGTTGTCACAAAAACAGTGTTGCCAAAAGTGTTGTCGAGCGTCAGAACAAATACACTCCAAAAAAAGTCCTGATTATCCATTAGCGCAAATGTACTAATAAAAAAGTGTCAAAAAAGTGTTGTCACAAAAAAAGTGTTGTCACAAAAACAGTGTTGTCAAAAAAAGTGTTGTCGAGCGTCAGAGCAAATATATTCCATAAAAAGTGTTTTATCCATCAGCGCAAATGTATTCCAAAAAAATTGTTGTCACAAAAAAGTGTTGTCATTAGAAGTGTTGTCACAAAAAGTGTTAAAAAAAGTGTTGTCACAAAAAAGTGTTGTCACAAAAACAGTGTTGTCAAAAAAGTGTTGTCGATCGTCAGAGTAAGTAATCCATTAGTGCAAATGTACTCCAAAAAAAGTGCAGTGATTTCGACCGCTGAAATGAGCCCACACATACACATACACACATACACATACACAATATACATACACATACACATACCCACATACACAAACACAAACTCCCCCCAACTGACATTCCCAGTTCTGCTTTACTGTCTCCACTAAAACTCAGGCGACCTTTACGAAAGAATGAAGAAGAAGCAGAAGAAGATTTGAGGTAACAAAAGGCTTACTAGGGGAGGTAGGGAGAGGGTGAAGAGGGGAGGGGAAGGGGGGAGAATTTCCCCTCCCCTCCCCTCCCCTCCCCTCCCCCCCCTCCCCCCAAAAAGGGGGTGTAATAAAGCGTCGTGTGAAAACTGGCGAGAAGGGAGTTGAAATTGAGGACGTGGTGGAGAAGACCCAGTCTTTTTCCGCTTGGTGCCTTTTTTGGGGGTGGGTGGGGGCTGCTTAGGGGGAGAGGGGGAGGGGTGCCATCTCACCCCCAGGGGAACATCCAGCCCCGCTGCCGAAAAGGTTAAACCAGAACAGGGACGGAATGTAACCTTAACCTTTTTCTCCCCCAGAAATGAAATTTGGTGAGAGAGAGAGAGACAGAGAGAGAGAGAGAGGGAGAGAAATAGATTGAGAGAGACGGTGAGAGAGACAGAGAGGAGGAGGAAAGAATGAGAGACAGACAGAGAGAGAGAGAGAGAGAGAGAGAGAGAGAGAGAGAGAGAGAGAGAGAGAGAGAGAAGAGGAAGTGAGAGAGAAATAGAGAAAGAGAGAGACAGAAAGAGCGGGGTAGATAGAGAGAGACAGAGGCAGATAGAGAGAGAGAGAGAAAGAGAGAAAGAGAGAGAGAGAAATAGATTGAGAGAGACGGGGAGAGAGAGAGAGAGAGAGAGAGAGAGAGAGAGAGAGAGAGAGAGCTGGAGTAAAGAATGAGAGAGGGACTGACATAGAGAGAGAGAGAGAAAAGGAAGTGAGAGAGAGGGAGAAAAAAGATAGAGAGAAGAGAGAGAGAAAGATAGAGAGAAGAGGGAGAGAAAGATAGAGAGAAGAGAAAGAGAAAGAGAGAGAGAGAGAAAGAGAGAGAGAGAGAGAGAAAGGGAAACAGATTGAGAGAAGAGAGAGAGATAGACAGAGAAGAGAGAGAGAGAGAGAGAGAGAGAGAGAGAGTAAAACTGCGAAGGAGACGAATGGACCATCAGACTGGGGTTGCGTGAGGAAATGCTGTGACCATCATTCACCTCGAAGAGGTGATTCTCAGGCTGTGAAAGGGATTCTTAATCGAGCTGAAGGATTCTCAGAGATTATAAAACTTCACTGAATGCACATTTGGAGCATCAAGAGGAATGATCAGATTCCATGAAGTTACTGTTTCGTTTTCCGTGTTTTTTTTTTTATTTTTATTTTTGGGTGAGTTCCAGAAAATAAATTTGGATGTTAATTCTTGTTTTTAGTCATGACCCTGTTAGTGGTTTTTCTGATATGTACTGGAAGCTTTATGTACGTATGTATATATATATATATATATGTGTGTGTGTATTTATATATACATATATATATATATATATATATATATATATATATATATATGCATACATAAATATATATATATATATATATATATATATATATATATATATATATATATATATATGCATATATAAATATATATATATATATATATATATATATATATATATATATATATATATATATATATATATATATATATATATATATATATATATATATATATATATATATATATATATATATATATATATATATATATTATATATATATATATATTATATATATATATATATATATATATATATATATATATATATATATATATATATTTTAAAAACTACAAGAGCTGTTTAGTCAGAATGTTAAACTGTAAGAGGTATGTAGTCAGACTTGAATTAGAAGAGGTGTTTAGTTAGAACGTTAAATTACAAGAGCTATTTAGTTAGAATGTTAGATTGCAAGAGCTATTTAATTAAACTACAAGAGCTGTTTAGTTCGAATGTTCAACTACAAGATCTGTTTAGTTGGAATGGGCCGTGGCTGAAGAAACCTCAGCGCAATTTTCACCTGTGTGATCAATCCGACATTGTTCGCGGATGAGTGGAAAAGAGGAATTAGAAATCACCTTTATAAAGGGAGATATATTCCTCCTCAGCTCCAATAATGACGTCCGGGGGGGGAAACTTCAAAGGATCGATCCCAGGATCCCCGTGAATGACATGTGAATACCCTGGAATACTCTTGGGGATTATTCTCGCTTCATTACATTTGCTTTTCCTTTCATTTCCTTTCTTTCAATTCTGCCATCTTTGATTATCGCGTTCTGCACTCTCTCTCTCTCTCTCTCTCTCTCTCTCTCTCTCTCTCTCTCTCTCTCTCTCTCTCTCGTTGGTCTTACATTTCCATAGAACGAACAGTTATGTATAAATACCAAAATGTTTGTGTTACAGTATTTTGACTCTCTCTCTCTCTCTCTCTCTCTCTCTCTCTCTCTCTCTCTCTCTCTCTCTTTCTGGTCTTACATTTCCCTAGAACGAACAATTATTTATAAATACCAAAAGTACGTAATACATTATTTTTTACTCTCTCTCTCTCTCTCTCTCTCTCTCTCTCTCTCTCTCTCTCTCTCTCTCTCTCTCTCTCTCTCTCTCACCTTTTCTGTGTCCCCTTTGAAGTTCGAGACACTCCATGGTCGTCTGCGAGTTTGATTCCGAGTATTTCTATTCAGAAACTTAGTACTGACCTTTGGAAATGTCACGCCCAAGATTTCAAAGACCATTCAAATTTTAGTAGAAGTGAAAGGGGAATGAAAGGGGTCGCAGCTAGGGGCCTAAGGGACGCTGCAAAGACCTTGAAGTAATGGAAGATGGAAGAAAGCGAATATAAACGGAGGTACAGTAAAAAGAATGAAAGGGGGCGCAGCTAGGGGCCTAAGGTAGGACGCTGGAAAGACCTTTAAGTAATAATGCCTACAGTACACCGCCTGAGGCGCACTGACGGCACTACCACCAACTGATCTATATACTCGTTCACTGTCAAGAACTGGCTGGGAATTCTGGGGAAAAATCGTTACAGTCGCTTGTAATTTGTTTCAGTCTTCTGTAATTCATGTTGATTTGAAGTAATTAAACGCTTTTGCATAGAGAGAAGTCTGTATGCAAATTTAAACTCTCTTGCACAGAGAGAAGTCTGTAACCAAATTGCTGTTTCGGGTCCCAAATGCAAGATAATATTTGTAACAATATCTGGTGATGACTCGTAAGTAAGTTGATCATTTCAGAAATTGGTGGTTTCAGAGAAATTCTGAAATTTGCTGGACAGGTGGATGGTAGAGAGGTTGATTTCTGCTGTAGAATAATTCTTTTTATATATATGTATGTATATATATACATATGTATACATACAAATACATATATATACTCCACAACCACACATTGGGTACAAATTAGAGAAAGAATATTTTATATATATATATTCACCTCCGTCTTTTAGAATAAAAATCAAGCACGTCTCAGATAAATTATTTTCTGTTCGTAGGAAAGAAAAAAAAGTTCCGGTTGTTTTTCGAAAGGAAGATCAAAATAATGTGTAATTAATAAGCTAGATTTGATTGACAGTCCTCATCAAATATGCTTTTCGCAATCCCTCCTAAGGTCAGCGTTGAATTTCAAAACTAATATTTCAAGCTACAGCAGATTTTCTTTTCATTATTATTATTATTATTATTATTATTATTATTATTATTATTATTATTATTATTATTATTATTATTTCGAAGTGTCAAAAATGTTTATATAATCTTTTTGTCAAAGCTTAGATATATCAGTTCTTGAAGACAAGTCACATTATTTTACGATAGTGAATTGACTTTATAAAGTGGCACCTGCGAACCCAAATATAATTTCGAAGTGTCAAAAACCTATCTGTGAATGATTTATCTATAATAATCTTTTTTCTTGAACTTCATAGAAAACGTGAATGAACTTTTTACAAGTGCAAAGAAAACGGACAAAATATGAATGAACTTTATGATAATGTAAAGAAAACGGAGAATCGAAGAAAACGACAAAAACATGAATGAAATTTATACAAAACGTGAATAAACTGTAAAGAAAACATGAACGAACTTCATAGAAAACGTGAATGAACTTTCTACAATTCCAGAGAAAAGGGAGAACAGAAGAGAACGCCAAAAACATGAATGAAATCCATAGAAAACATGAATGACCTTTCTACAAAGGCAAAGAAAACGGAGAACCAAAGAAAACGGGTTGATATTGCCAACCGCTCTTGACGTGCAAAGACATTTCTCTCTCCCTTAAGACAATTATGATCTAATTGGTTCCTATGAAGAATCCCCCTTAGATTAATATCATCAGGGGTAATTAGCATGAGGAGGAGGAAGGGTAGAGGGGTAGGGGGAGGGAGGAGGAAGGGGAAGGTCACCCTCGTGCATAATTTGGAAGTTTGAGGTCAAATCAGGTCAGTCTGGCTGGCGTCTTTGACTTCATTATTTGACCTAATTTTTTTGTTTGGGTATTTTCCTTGTGGGGTTTATTTTTTACTATTTTTAATAATAATAATAATAATAATAATAATAATAATAATAATAATAATAATAATAATAATAATAATAATAATAATGATAATAATAATAATGCAGATATTTTATCTTTAAATATATGTATACATATACATAACTGTGGATTTGTTTCTCCATTTCAAGACTCACAATACTATGAGTGTTTTTAATAATAATAATAATAATAATAATTTTAATAATAATAATAATAATAATAATAATAATAATAATAATAATAATAATAATAATACCTCACTGTTTTGAAAGCATTTTTCTTATCTAGAGTTAGTGTTTGTGGTGTAATTGGCTGAATGCGTAACAAAAATCAAATTTCTTTTAAAGTGACATATATATATATATATATATATATATATATATATATATATATATATATATATATATATATATATATATATGAATTGAAGAGAGAATACAAGCGGATGTACAGTAAAAAGAAATGAAAGGGGTTGTAGCAGCTAGGGGCCGAAGGGAAGCTGCGAATATCTTCAAGTACATGCCTACAGTACACCGCGTAAGGTGCACTGACGGTACTAAATACAAACGTCTCCTCTCCGGAACTGACAAGACTGAAGATATTGCTTTTGGGTACCCGGGGGGCGAATAGTAGTAACTCCCTCCCGCCCCAAAAAAAAAAAGATTGGGTTGAGGGGGAGCGGCCAGTGGGGGTGGGATACTTGCGCTCGTTTGCAATTCAAATTGGAATCGCCTGGCGTCGTAAAATTTGCTCTTTTTCTCCTTAAATGCCAAGCGAAAAATGTTTCTCGGAATATCTACAGATGGAAGAAATTTTTTTTTTTTTCTTTCTTCGTATTTAATATCACGTGGCTTATTAATTCATCATTTACCTTTATCATTTACCCACTTATTTATTTATTTATTTATTTATTTATTTATTTATTTATTTATTTATTTATTTATTTATTTATTTATTTATTTACTTATTTATTTACGGGGCCGGGCCCGTGAAACTTTAACTACAGCCCGGTGGTGGCCTGTCCTATAGCGTTACCAGAAGTACGATTATGGCTCACTTTAAGCTTAAATAAAATAAAAACTACTGAGGCTAGAGGGCTGTAATTTGTAATGGTTGATGATTGGAGGGTGGATGACCAACATACCAATTTGCAGCCCTCTAGCCTCAGTAGTTTTTAAGATATGAGGCCGGACAGAATAAAGTCGTCACAACAGTTTTCTTTTACAGAAAACTAAAAATGACAGTTAAGGTAATTTCATCTTACCATAAACATTCCTGGTTCTCTATTCATCTTATTCAGAGAGAGAGAGAGAGAGAGAGAGAGAGAGAGAGAGAGAAGAGGAGTCGATAATTTCTCTCATTTCGAAAAGATAATCGGATTATAATGGATTATCATCTCTTATCATGTCCATCAGATCAGGGAGAAAGTGAAATTGAATAACCATTGGAACGGGGAGGAACCAATAGGCGGAAAGATTAGGGAATGAAAGCTATTGTGTTTTTTTTTTTTTTCTGTAAAAGAAAACTGTTGTGCCGGCTTTGTCTGTCCGTCTGCACTTTTTTCTGTCCGCACTTTTTTCTGTCAGGACTTTATTCTGTCAGGACTTTATTCTGTTCGCACTTTTTCCCGTCAGGACTTTTTCTGTTTTCACTTTTTTCTATATGCACTTTTTTCTGTCTGAGCTTTTTTCTGTCCGCACTTTATTCTGTCTGCACTTTTTCTGCCCGAGCTTTTTTCTGTCTGCACTTTTGCTGTCCGCACTTTTTTTTTGTCCGCACATTTTTGGTCCGTACTTTTTCTGTCCGCACTTTTATTTTGTCCGCACTTTTTTTGTCCGTATTTTTTCTGTCCGCACTTTATTCTGTTCTGACTTTTTCTCCCTGCACTTTAATCTGTCCGCCCTCAGATCTTAAAAACTCTAAGCAGAGGAAAATGAACATCTGCTTTGAGCAGGGGAAAATTAACATCTGCTTTGAGCAGATGAGAATTGACACCTGCTTTCAGTGGGGGAAAATTAACATCTGCATTCAGTAGGGGAAAATTAGCATCTGCATTCAGTAGGGAAAAATTAACATCTGCTTTGAGCAGGGGAAAATTAACATCTGCTTTGAGCAGAAGAGAATTAATATCTGCTTTAAGCAGAGGAAAAATTAACATCTGATTCAAGCAGATGAGAATTAACATCTGCTTTCAGTAGGGGAAAAAATTAACATCTGCTTTGAGCAGAGGAGAATTAACACCTGTTTTCAGCAGGTGGAAATTAACATCTGCTTTGAGCAGATGAGCATTAACACCTGTTTTCAGCAGGGGAAAAAATTAACATCTGCTTTAAGCAGATGTGCATTAACACCTGTTTTCAGCAGGGGAAAAAATTAACATCTGCTTTAAGCAGATGAGCATTAACACCTGTTTTCAGCAGGGGAAAAAATTAACATCTGCTTTAAGCAAATGAGCATTAACACCTGTTTTCAGCAGGGGAAAAAATTAACATCTGCTTTAAGCAGATGAGCATTGACACATGTTTTCAGCAGGGGAAAATAATTAACATCTGCTTTAAGCAGATGAGCATTAACACCTGTTTTCAGCAGGGGAAAAAATTAACATCTGCTTTAAGCAGATGAGCATTGAAACATGTTTTCAGCAGGGGAAAATAATTAACATCTGCTTTAAGGAAAGGAATATTAACATCTGCAATTCTGAGCCTCCAAAGAGAATGATATATGTTGATAATCTTCCAGAAATCCATAAAACGGGCCAGAAAGAGATATTTATGGCCGTGAAAGATTCCAGAAACTTTTATGGATTTTCCACTCGATGATTCTGGAAAAATGCCAGAATTCCAGAGGATGACTGGTTCGTTTTTCCGTTTTTTTTTTTTTTTAGTTTTCTGTAAAAGGAAACTATTGCGCCGGCTTTGTCTGTCCGTCCGCGCTCTTTTCCGTCCGCACTTTATTCTGTCCGCACTTTTTCTGTCCGCACTTTATTTTGTCTGTATATACTTTTTTTGTCCGCACTTTTTTCTATCAGCACTTTTTCTGTCCGCACTTTATTTTGTCTGTATATACTTTTTTTGTCCGCACTTTTTTCTATCAGCACTTTTTCTGTCCGCGATTTTTTTGTCCACACTTTTTCCGTCCGCACTTTATTCTGTCCGCACCTTTTATGTCCGCCCTCAGGTCTTAAAAGCTACTGAGGCTAGCGGGCGGCAAATTGGTATGGTGATCACCCACCCTCCAGTCATCAAACATACTAAATTGCAGCCCTCTAGCCTCAGTAGTTTTTATTTTATTTAAGGTTAAAGTTAGCCATAATCGTTCGTCTACCTATAGGCCAGGCTACCACCGGGCCGTGGTTAAAGTTTCACGGGCCGCAGCTCATACAGCATTATATCGAGACCACCGAAAGACAGATGTATTTTCGGTGGCCTTGATTATACACTGTAGCAGCTGTAGAGAAAAATTGATTGCGCCAAAGAAACTTTGGCGCATTTTTTTACTTGTTTTTTCTCGTCGTTGAGAAAATCTTATTCTCATTTGTCCAGAAAATATAGATAGATATGTTGTTTGTACTCTCTCCACCTACCGTGGACCTGGGGGAACAAGACAGATGGCTGATGATGACTTGGCAGCTAGACCCACCTCACCTTTTCAGACCTTCTGGTGATTTGTGTAAACTGTCACAAAGCTTTCTCAGCATATGACATTTCAATCATCCATAAGATATTAGGTAAAGAAACCACACAAATTGAAATAAAAGTAGAAATTATTAAATGTAAAAGAGTAAAGATAAAATAAAGTGAGAGGGGAAAAAAGAAAAAATATGTTTTTTGTATTTTTTTCCATTTCCATCAGAACGGCCGTCTTATCTCAATAAACATCTTGAGCCTAATTTGATGGCCCCCTGGGGAGATTAGGATGACGTATTTGGAGATGATCAAGAGAAAAAGTAGATTTGTGCACACACACATACACACACACACAAATATAAACATACACCCATACACACACACACAATAGAGTGTGAGGATTTAGCAATGACATATTCGGAGATGATTATAAAAAAAGTAGGTCTGTATACACACACAAACACACATTCACATACACAAACACACACACACACAAACACATAGCCTCATGCACCAACACACGCCCACAAACGCACAAACAATGGAAGGGTGTAGCAATGACATATTTGGATTTGATTAAAAAAAAGTAAGTCTGTATACACACACAAACACACACTCACATACACAAACACACGCACAAACACATAGCATCACGCACCAACACACACAAACACGAACACAAGAGTGTAAGGACGCAGCCTCACCCATTTTGGGCAGCGTGGGAAAGTGATAAATTCGTTTCCCAAGCTTTAATTGTGAAGTCGCGTATCTAGAGATTAAGTCTCCGCAACAACAGATCAGTGGCTGCGTAAAATAACACGGAAAAATGTTAATTCAAATATACCATCACACTCGCCATTTTTCCTGTTCATGATTTACGATGGGCTTCTCTCTCTCTCTCTCTCTCTCTCTCTCTCTTAAAAATAGATGCTCGGCGCATGCTCTCTCTCTCTCTCTCTCTCAACACAATAAAAGATACTTTATTTGAAATAGCTAGAATCTCAAACAATGCCTCCCCACTCTCTCTCTCTCTCTCTCTCTCTCTCTCTCTCTCTCTCTCTCTCTCTCTCTCTCCTAAAAAAAGATACCAGCATATTACCGGTTTTCAAATGAATATTTACTCTTCTTTCGAGTGCCCAACTGACAAGCCTTATTAAATACCCTTTCCCAAGGGCATTCGAAGTATACCACACACACACACACACGCACAAACACACACACATACGTATGACCCATTAGCTCAGGTAATACCCACCTGTCAGAAAACAGCCAGGTAATAATCGTTCAATTAATCAGGAGAGAGCTGAGGAAAGTGAGATGGAAGAAAGGGAATATGAAAGGAGGTACAGTAAAAGGAACGAAAGGGGTTGCAGCAGCTAGGGGCCTAAGTTTTATCTGAAGGTCAGAAGTTGAATGGCCAGCGTTCGATCCCCGGACTGGCCGAATGGGTGCGTTGGCTTTGAATTCATTATGATGCTGCTTTTGACTTCGCGCGAAAGAGACAGAGAGAGAGAGAGAAAAGAGAGAGAGAAAGAGAGAAAAGAGAGAGAGAGCAAGGACTCGAGGGAAACAGAGATAATCCTTATTTATCCCACTGAGGTAAAATCGTTCATAAGAATCATATCATTAAGATCAACATCCACCCCTCTTCTCTAAAATCGTTCTCTCTCTCTCTCTCTCTCTCCCTCCTCTCTCTCTCTCTCTCTCTCTCTCTCTCTCTCTCTCTCTCTCAAACCTGGATCTGACAGGAGGCAGGCATCCCTTCCTCCTTCCCTTTTTGCCCCAAACTTTTTATTTCGAAGACTGTCTATCTTCCCGTTTATCTCCTCTTTATCCTTCCTCCCTCCTTCCTTCCTTCCTTCGCCTTCCCTGTCTCTTCTCGCTTTCAAAAGGAGGGGGAAGGTACAGAGCAGGAGAGCCTCAAGTACCGTGTAAATAACATTATTTATTGGAAAGGAATATCTGATATCGATTCTCAATATTTCCTCCATATTTTCCTGGCCAATGCTTCTCACGTTATAGAATTGCTGCGACACTCGGCATGAGAGAATTTATTAATTATGGAGTCGTGATCTCTTTGCTAAGGTGCTTCTTTACCTAGATCTAGTGTGTAATTAGGTGTATTTTACAATATTCGTCCCCCCTTGCATGCGGGAATTTGTAACCGCGAAAGTGGATCTTCAAGAAACATTTCAACTCCTTCCAAATTCTCTCCTGAATTGCATAGTCAGACTCAGGTCCCTAGTCTATAATAGCCCCCCCCCTCCTTCTTCTTCTTCTTCTTCTTCTTCTTGTAATTTTTCTCCCATTAGTACCCGTCCTTCCTTTCATCTCTTTCCCAAGAGTCTCTCTCTCTCTCTCTCTCTCTCTCTCTCTCTCTCTCTCTCTCTCTCTCTCTCTCTCTCTCTCTCTCTACTGAAGTCCTTT
>NC_089741.1:32912484-32914984 GCF_040412425.1 Macrobrachium rosenbergii
TGGAAGGTGAGAAGTCAGATTCTGCAGTCCGCAGGTATTTCAAAGGACGATCCGCGCTCCAAATTTTACGATAGCTCACTTTCGTTTAGTCTGCTACAAAGGTTTACAGTGTCAAAGACACTTTGGATATTATGTTGCACATGGGACGGTTTATATCTGCTGTCAATATACAGCAAGATTTTCCTGTGTGAATGCCAGTTTGTATTTGCAATTTAATCTTTTCGTTCAATTTTTCTGTCATTTGGAAAGCGTCACTTATCAAGTTCATTGATGCTTCTAATCAGGTCTATTTTATTTCCATGAGCAGTGAGGTTAATTTAATAAAGGATGAGGATGAACCTTTGTACTGAAAGCCTTCAAGAGTTCTTAGGCAGCTTCTCCTTACATGACCACAGAAGGTTTATTCCAAGATTCCTCACTTGATATAAGAAGAACCATTCGCTCTAATACTTTTGCCAGCGGGATCTATCCTTCCCTTGCATTTACATTCAACAGCAGCATTCAGTAACTAAACTTCCTATCTATTGAGAGAGTTGGTTCAACAGTCATCCCGTGACAGCTTAGCACCCTAGAAATCTTTTGCAGAGATACGGCTGCCTACCATATCATTCTCTGCTCCAGTTACAAACTTCCTAATGTTGTTGTGTTATATGTATATATATATATATATATATATATATATATATATATATATATATATATATATATATATATATATATGTGTGTGTGTGTGTGTGTGTATATATATAATCCCAACTGTCATTTATACGAGCTTTCTTTGTAGACCTATTCTTATATTTCTATCAGTCTGCTGAGCAAAGGACAGTAAGTCGAAAGGCCTAGCACCACTCCGTTGTTTCACTTTCCTACGTGGTATTGCCTTTATATATATATATATATATATATATATATATATATATATATATATATATATATATATATATATATATATATATATATTACCACTGTCAAAGTAAGTGCACATTGATGAAAATACATTATAATTGCAAATGAAAACTTGACACCCAGATATATTCACGGTTTTGAAAACTAGCCTCTAGCGAGTTGGGTGAAAATGAATGCATAATTATGCGCCGGGAGAGAGCGTTTGGTGGAGAATAAAGTAAAAATATTCAAACTTTAATATTAATGTGAATATTTTTAATGTCAGCAGTGGGAAATGGAGGCTTCCAACTTAATGATACTTTTCCACACTGAATTATTCATTCTAGAATAATTGCGTGAGCTGACGCACATATGATATATAGGAGTGTCTAAGTGTGTGTGTGTGTGTGTGTGAGTGTGTGTGTTTTGTGTGTGTGGATTTGATAAATTATTACTACAGAGACCTGCTCGTCTTAAATCTCTGATAATACGGTGGTGCACTGTAGGCATACTTTAGAGGCGTTTGCAGCGTCCCATCGGCCCCTAGCTGCGTCAAACTTTGTAGCAGCTTTTACTATACCTCCGTTCCAGCTTCCTCTCTTCAATCTTGCTGTCCAACCTCTCTTAACTATTACTTCCCACTTCATTTCCTATATTTTCTGGTTCTCTTTTTTCAATGTCTTAGGCACTGAATGACTAAGTGCTCCTCAGTGCTTGATTTGACGACATAATTTCATAAATAAATCAGTAATTCTCCACTATATGGAATCTTCTCAGATCCACTGAATTTCAGAGACCAGGGTTGTCTTGACTGACTGACTGATTTTGAGTTCTCATTCAGAAACCATAGTATTAAAATTGTCTGTTTGTTTTAACTTTATCTTTTTAGAAATTAGGATCATAATTTAGATAACTTCTTTTCATCAGAATCGATTCACAAATCTTACGGAAATTGCGAGGTATTATATGAATCACGATCTACTATAAAAACAAAGGGTTACTGAAAGCCTCGTATTGCACAGGGTGTCCATAAAGCTTCTTTGCAATTTAAAAAAAAAATATATTACAAAAGCCATTTGATGAGATATCTTAATCAGATTTGTTTTATGTACTCAGCAGTTATCGAAGTTTTTAATCACATTGCATTGCTTATTGAAACCATTCGCTTTTGTAATACATTCTTGAAATTGTCAAGAGACTGTATGGACACCCTGTATGTCATAATGTTTTACAGGCCATTTTAGTGTTTACTGTAATATCAATGAACGATTATGAAAGAAACGTTTACAGTGCTTTTTGTAAAAGCGTTTACGAGGACATGTGAACCAAAGTCTGAATAACTAAGCTTACCAAAACCTTCGTATTGCTAGTTATAATGTTTAACTGTTTAGTTTAATACACCTTAATAAATTACTAAATGTTGAAAATGATTCTGACAAAGGACCTTTTACCTCACAGTGCAAACGAACGCTGGGCTTCCTGGGACCGTTAAACAGCCCTAATCTCTCAAAAAGTATCATTATTCGCGAATATTATTTCTGTTTGACAGCCGGGATTACGTGGGATTTGTGGATTGGAAGGTGAATGGAATTTGGGATTTAAAAGCAATTAACCG
>NC_089741.1:32919984-32922991 GCF_040412425.1 Macrobrachium rosenbergii
TGATGAAAAAGAAAGCTGCCGGAGACAAAATCTGCTGGAAAGAAAGCTGCTGGAGAAGAAAGCTGACGGAAAAGAAAGCTGAAGCTGCTGAAAAGAAAGCTGCTGGAGAAAAAGCTGCTGAAAAAGCTGCTGGAGAAAGCTGACGGGAAAAGAAAGAGCTAATGGAAAAAGCTGCTGGAGAAAGAAAGCTGCTGGAAAAGAAAGCTGCTGAAGAACAAATCTGCTGGAGCTGCAAGCTGCTGAAAAGAAAGCTGCTGGAGAAAAAGCTGCTGGAAGCTGCTGAAGAAGAAATCTTCAAGGAAGAAAGCTGCTGGAGAAGAAAGCTGCTGAGAAGCTGGAAAAGAAAACTGCTGGAGAAAGCTGCTGAAGAAAGAAAACTGATGGAGAAGCTGCTGGAAGAAGAAAGCTGCTGGAAGAAGCTGCTGAAGAAGAAAACTGCTGGAGAAAAATCTGCTGGAGAAGAAAGCTGGAGGAAAGCTGTTGGAAAAGAAAGCTGCTGGAAAAGAAAGCTGCTGGAGAAGAACAAAACTGTTGGAAAGCTGCTGGAGAAGAAAGCTGTGTCCCAGGACAGTGAAACGACAAAGTAAAATAAATAAATAAATGGAAAAATAAACGCCCCATATATTCTTCAGCGCTCTCTAAAGCAACGAAAGAAAATTCCTATTTATATGATAATGGCCGCAGTTGTCGGTAGAGTTCCATGGTATTATTTGCTTCTCTCGCCGTAGTGAAAGGAAAGAGAATTTCCTGGCCTCTCTATTTTTATTGAAGGCGTCGCCTACTGACATTTCCTTAAGAAGTATATATATATATATATATATATATATATATATATATATATATATATATATATATATATATATATATATATATATATATAATTCAATAAAGTATAAGTATGAGAGAGAGGTGCAGAGGGGTGTTAAAGTTAACTGATAACGTAAAGAGAGAGTTGAGACCTGTGGTGGTTTTGGTCATGAGGTGAGAATCGGTGAATAAGAGTGGAGTGGCGATGTGGCATGGTTGGAACCTGTCCATTAAGTGACTAACTTCCCTAAGCTCAACAACTGCCGATATAAACTGGCCAATTATGTTTCCTAAGTAAACGAATTTATTTATCCATGGCTGATAACACGTGCATATATATATATATATATATATATATATATATATATATATATATATATATATATATATATATATATATATATATATACAGTATATAAATTATATTTATATATATATATATATATATATATATATATATATATATATATATATATACGGTGACACTCATTACATAACCGTAAATATTTTCCATAAATAGGCACTACTCGTTCGTATCAAAATCAAGCGAAAATAAAATATAAAAAAAAACACACATACGAAATATTCTGTATTTATCTTTTTTCCCTGAACTGAATACTTAAGAAAGAAAAATCCACAGTGCCTCCGAATGAGGCCAGTTTTTTTTTTTTTTTTTTTTCTTTTTTCTGGGGGCGGTGTTCCCAGATTCAGGTCGGGTACTCCAGCTCGATTGATATTCAATGTCCCCCAACCGGGAACCTGTGATTGCCCGGTTTTGTTAAGTGTAGGCCTACAGATGATTTTTTTTTGGGCGGTTTTTCGCCTCTTTTTTCAGGAATTGGAAGTATTTGATGAAATACTTGTAGACTTGTATTTTCAGTTGTATGAAGTTTATGTTTGAATTTTTCATTTTTTTATTTTATTATGTGTTGTGTTATGTTATTGAAAATAATCAGCTCTCTACCATACTGCTGAGCATATATATGTATATGTATATGTATATATATATATATATATATATATATATATATATATATATATATATACACACATATTATATATATACATTATATATATAATATACATGTATATATATATAATAAATTTATATATACATATGAATATATATATATATATATATATATATATATATATATACACACACATATTATATATATACGAATATATATAATATACATGTATATATATAAATTTATATATACATATGAATATATAAATATGTATATATATATATATATATATATATATATATATATATATATATATATATCCAACAAAATGCTCTCTTATCAATACGCAGTCAATATACGACCAAAAAAACAAATTACATTCGATACAAAAAAAAAAAAAAAAAAATAATTTCAAAATTACCAAATGAATTGAATAAGTGGACAGACGATACATAAAGACGATACATAAAAAGACGATACATAAAAAAAAAGATACATAAAAGGTAACGAGCGGAAAATTTATCTTACACAAAGATTTAATCTGAACGAAAATATGAGCTCATTATTCCGATACGCCCGCGTGATAAATGAGGCATTCCTCCCAAAATATTGTGAGGATCAAAGACTTTGTGCATAGAAATTAGGAAAAATTAAGCAGAAAAAGAAACAGTTGCTGAATGGAAAGTGAATCTAAAGAAGCCAGGAAGATTAATTCTGCAGGAAAAAAAATCTATAAAAGAAACTGCGATAAATTGCGGTTGAATGAAAAAGAGCAGGAAGAAATAGATGCGAAGTTCGTGACAGAATTTGTTCTTCCAGAATCGCAGGGGAAAATTCGTGGGGGAAAAATTATTTATTTCCATTTCGACGGGAAATGTGAAGCCCTAGAGATCAAATAAAAAAAAAGTAAAAATCCGCCGTAGTTTCTTCCGGCGCAGTCGAGTTTCTGTACAGTGCATAATCAAGGCCACCGAAAATAGATCACATTCGGTGGTCTCTGTATATCGTATGAGCCGCGATGGCTCAGAAACTTGGAACCACGGCTCGGTGGTGACCTGGCCTATTGCCAGACGAGTGAACGATTATGGCTGACTTTAATCTTAAATAAAACTGAGGCTGAGGGCTGCAATTTGGTATGTTTGATGACTGGAGGGTGGGTGATCACCAATTTGCAGCCCTCTAGCCTCAGTGATTTTTAAGATCTGAGGACGGACAGAAAGTGCGGACAG
>NC_089741.1:32923491-32943491 GCF_040412425.1 Macrobrachium rosenbergii
AAGAGAAAAAGTAGGTTTGTGCACACACACATACACACACACAATCATAAACATACACACATACACACACACATACTCACACACTAGAGTGTGAGGATTTAGCAATGACATATTCGGAGATGATTATAAAAAAAGTAGGTCTGTATACACACACAAACACACATTCACATACACAAACACACACACACACAAACACATAGCCTCATGCACCAACACACGTCCACACAAACACTAGATTGTAAGGATGTAGCAATGTCATATTTGGAGATGATTATAAAAAAAGTAGGTCTGTATAACACACACACACACAAACACACACAAACACAAACACTCACATAGCCACATACACCAACACACGTCCACACAAACACAAGAGTGTGAGGACGCAGCTCTCCCCATTTTGGGCAGCGTGGGAAAAAGTGATAAATTCGTTTCCCGAACTTTTATTATGAGTCGCGTATCTAGAGATTAAGTCTCGCAACAACAGATCAGTGGCTGCGTAAAATAACACGGGAAAATGTTAATGAAATATATCACCACTTGCCATTTTCCTGTTCATGGATTTGATGGGCTTCTCTCTCTCTCTCTCTCTCTCTCTCTCTCTCTCTCTCTCTCTCTCTCTCTCTCTCTGATAAAATAGATGCTCAGCGCATGCTCTCTCTCTCTCTCCCAACACAATAAAAAAGATACTTTATTTGAAATAGCTAGAATCTCAAACAATGCCTCTCTCTCTCTCTCTCTCTCTCTCTCTCTCTCTCTCTCTCTCTCTCTCTCTCTCTCTCTCTCTCTCCTAAAAAAGATACCACATATTACCGGTTTTCAAATGAATATTTACTCTTCTTTCGAGTGCCCAACTGACAAGCCTTATTAAATACCCTTTCCCAAGGGCATTCGAAGTATACCACACACACACACACACACACATACGTATGACCCATTAGCTCAGGTAATGCCCACCTGTCATAAAACAGCCAGGTTACAATCGTCCAATTAATCAGGAGAGAGCTGAGGAAAGTGAGATGGAAGAAAGGGAATATGAAAGGAGGTACAGTAAAAGGAACGAAAGGGGTTGCAGCAGCTAGGGGCCTGAGTTTTATCTGAAGGTCAGAAGTTGAATGGCCAGCATTCGATCCCCGGACTGGCTGAGTCCGAATGGGTGCGTTGGCTTTGAATTCATTATGATGCTGCTTTTGACTTCGAGGGAAAGAGACAGAGAGAGAGAGAGAAAGAAAAGAGAGGGAGAAACGGAAAAACAGAAAAAAAACTTAGGAGAAAACTAAACAAAACACAGAGACAAACACAGAGAATCAGAGAGAGAGAGAGAGAGATTAGGACCTCAGAGAGAAATAATCTCTCATTTAGAGCATTAGTAAAATCGTTCTAAGAATCCTTATTTAAGATCCCATCCACCCTCTTCTCTCTCTCTCTCTCTCTCTCTCTCTCTCTCTCTCTCTCTCTCTCAAACCTGGTCTGACAGGAGGCAGGCATCCCCTTCCTCCTTCCTTTTGTCTCTAAACTTTTTATTTCGAAGACTGTCTATCTTCCCGTTTATCTCCTCTTTATCCTTCTCCTCCTTCCTTCCCTTCCTTCGCCTTCCCTGTCTCTTCTCGCTTTTCAAAAGGAGGAGGTACAGAGCAGAGAGCCTCAAGTACAAATGTAAATAACATTATTTATTGGAAAGGAATATCTGATATCGATTCTCAATATTTCCTCCATATTTTCCTGGCCAATGCTTCTCACGTTATAGAATTGCTGCGACACTCGGCATGGGAATTTATTAATTATGGAGTCGTGATCTCTTTGCTAAGGTGCTTCTTTACCTAGATCTAGTGTGTAATTAGGTGTATTTTACAATATTCGTCCCCCTTGCATGCAGGAATTTGTAACCCGAAAGTGGATCTTCAGAAACATTTCAACTCCTTCCAAATTCTCTCCTGAATTGCATAGTCAGACTCAGGTCCTAGTCTATAATAGCCCCCTCCTTCTTCTTCTTCTTCTTCTTCTTCTTGTAAATTTTTCCATTAGTTCCGTCCTTCCTTTCATCTCTTTCCCAAGAGTCTCTCTCTCTCTCTCTCTCTCTCTCTCTCTCTCTCTCTCTCTCTCTCTCTCTCTCTACTGGAAGTCCTTTCAAAGAACCCCATTCCTTGAATGCGTCTTGCTGACTGTACCAATTAGTCTCCGCGTGGAAATTAAAACACTCTCCTTCTGGGCGGCGGTAGAAAGTTACACGGTACTTTGATCCGAAAGGAGCTCGCTCCAGGAAAGTCAATAATGTGTGCCTTGTAGACTAAAAGCCAAGATATTGTAAAAGGCAGAGGACATATTTTACGTCAAGTATTGATAGGATAGGGGTTGAAGCTAGAGGCTTCGCCTTGATGTGATTTTGAGATGGATTCGTTTTCACGGTTGTTATTGACGGGAAAGTGCGTCTTAGGATTTTCAATCGCAGCTTCGTCTTGAGAACTGTCTGTCCATTATCTCTCCTTCTGCCTCAAAATAACAAATGACAGGGAATGTTGATTAAGAATAAGGTTATTGAACACTTCAGTCAAGGATCGTTTGTCACGTTGAAATACAATTCAAGTAAATAAGCAGTTATAAGGGTCTATTTATATATCTGATGCGGCTTTGACTGTTCAGGAAAAAAAATGGTGCAGGTTTGCAGTCTTTACAAACCTCATATGGTACCATACATACACACACACACACACACACACACACATATATATATATATATATATATATATATATATATATATATATATATATATATATATATATATATATATATATATATATATATATATATATATATATATATGTATATATATACATATATATATATATATATATATATATATATATATGTATGTATATATATATATATATATATATATATATATATATATATATATATATATATATATATATATACATATATATATATATAATATATATATATATATATATATATATATATATAATATATATATATATATACATATATATAATAATTATATTTCATACCCATATCACTCAATTCCTCATTCAAAACGAAGTTCAGGAGAAGACAATTATAAACCATTAATTGTAAATCGCCAAAATGGCCTTGACGTGAATGGCCATTAAAGGCCTTAACTGTAATTGACCTGAGTAACTGCCCAGGTCAGATGGATTTCAGGCCAGGGAACACGTTTTAAAGGGTCATTTCCACAGCGGGGCATTTCGTATGTTTAGTCCCTCCCTGAAACTGACCATTTTAAACGAGCGTTTGAAACGAGCGTTGCAAATGGGCATTTGAAACAGCGTTTTAAAACGAGCGTTTAAACGAGCTTTTAAACGAGCGTTTGAAGCGCCCGTTTGAAACGTGCGTTTTAAAAGAGCATCTTAAACGAGCGTTTTATTTAAACGCTCGTTTTAATTGAGCATTTTCAGCGAGCTTTATCAACAAGCGTTTTAAACGAACTGTTTTCGAGCAGTTCTAATCACATGTTTTAAAAAGACGTGTTTTAATCCAAGCTTGCAAACGAGTGTTCTAAAACTAGCGTTTTGAACGAGCATATTAAACAGATGTTCAACCGAGCATTTCAAACGAACGTTTTGAACGGGCTTTTTTAACGAGCGTTTCAAACGAGCGTTTTGAACGGACGTTTTCAAACGAGAGGTTCCAACAATCCTGATATATACCAATAAACATCTTATGAAATTTTCTTCTCGTTTTAATCCCAATCTAATTACAGATCTTGCAGGAAATTTTCCCCCAAAATAATCGGTGTTTCACTAGATAAAGAACTATATCATTTTTCTTATTATTGCTTTTTTTCATTATTGTTATTTCCATAAATATTCACATTATTATTATTTCCATAAATATTCATGTGTATACTATTATTTCTGTTACTTCAGTAATTGTTTGAGTTTAGCTGATTATTATTTTTCACATCTTTTATCTCGTGTATTTGAACTGTGTGGATTGTATTGTATTGTGTCTACTTTGCATATTCCCTGTATATGACCCTGAGCTGAAATAAAGGTTATTATTATTATTATTATTATTATTATTATTATTATTATTATTATTATTATTATTATTATTATTATTATTATTATTATTATTATTATTATTATTATTATTATTATTATTGTGAGTTTTTCAAGTGCAAAGTCATATTAAATCCATTTTTTCTATTTTGAGTCCAATAAAATCAGTAGGAACCATATCCCAATAATCAGAAATCTTATTCGTTGTTTTCTATACCAGCTGCTGTAAATATTTTCTGTTCTCTCTCTCTCTCTCTCTCTCTCTCTCTCTCTCTGTGTGTGTGTGTGTGTGTGTGTGTGTGTTGGGGGTGGGGCGTTATCGCAAACCATTAATGGCTAATACACCAAAATTAAAGCACGATGTGAATAAAAACTGAAGTTCTAGGTGAACGAAAATTCTAAAATTGTAGATCAAATTGCATCAAAAAAAAACCCAGGCAAAATGAAATTGCAACACTTCACAGGATAAAAGTCAGTTCTGCCGTGTATTTTACCAGAATTTCACATACCTTGAATTTACAAAATCACAACACATCCGTGGAAAGGTGAGAAGTCAGATTCTGCAGTCCGCAGGTATTTCAAAGGACGATCCGCGCTCCAAATTTTACGATAGCTCACTTTCGTTTAGTCTGCTACAAAGGTTTACAGTGTCAAAGACACTTTGGATATTATGTTGCACATGGGACAGGTTTATATCTGCTGTCAATATACAGCAAGATTTTCCTGTGTGAATGCCAGTTTGTATTTGCAATTTAATCTTTTCGTTCAATTTTTCTGTCATTTGGAAAGCGTCACTTATCAAGTTCATTGATGCTTCTAATCGGGTCTATTTTATTTCCATGAGCAGTGAGGTTAATTTAATAAAAGGATGAGGATGAACCTTTGTACTGAAAGCCTTCAAGAGTTCTTAGGCAGCTTCTCCTTACATGACCACAGAAGGTTTATTCCAAGATTCCTCACTTGATATAAGAAGAACCATTCGCTCTAATACTTTTGCCAGCGGGGATCTATCCTTCCCTTGCATTTACATTCAACAGCAGCATTCAGTAACTAAACTTCCTATCTATTGAGAGGAGTTGGTTCAACAGTCATCCCGTGACAGCTTAGCACCCTAGAAATCTTTTGCAGAGATACGGCTGCCTACCATATCATTCTCTGCTCCAGTTACAAACTTCCTAATGTTGTTGTGTTATATGTATATATATATATATATATATATATATATATATATATATATATATATGTGTGTGTGTGTGTATATATATATAATCCCAACTGTCATTTATAAAAGCTTTCTTTGTAGACCTATTCTTATATTTCTATCAGTCTGCTGAGCAAAGGACAGTAAGTCGAAAGGCCTAGCACCACTCCGTTGTTTCACTTTCCTACGTGCCTTTATATATATATATATATATATATATATATATATATATATATATATATATATATATATATATATATATATATATATATATATTACCACTGTCAAAGTAAGTGCACATTGATGAAAATACATTATAATTGCAAATGAAAACTTGACACCCAGATATATTCACGGTTTTGAAAACTAGCCTCTAGCGAGTTGGGTGAAAATGAATGCATAATTATGCGCCGGGAGAGAGCGTTTGGTGGAGAATAAAGTAAAAAATATTCAAACTTTAATATTAATGTGAATATTTTTTTAATGTCAGCAGTGGGAAATGGAGAGGCTTCCAACTTAATGATACTTTTCCACACTGAATTATTCATTCTAGGAATAATTGCGTGAGCTGACGCACATATGATATATAGGAGTGTCTAAGTGTGTGTGTGTGTGTGTGTGTGAGTGTGTGTGTTTGTGTGTGTGGGATTTGATAAATTATTACTACAGAGACCTGCTCGTCTTAAATCTCTGATAATACGGTGGTGCACTGTAGGCATACTTAAGGGCGTTTGCAGCGTCCCATCGGCCCCTAGCTGCGTCAAACTTTGTAGCCTTTTACTATACCTCCGTTCCAGCTTCCTCTCTTCAATCTTGCTGTCCAACCTCTCTTAACTATTACTTCCCACTTCATTTCCTATATTTTCTGGTTCTCTTTTCAATGTCTTAGGCACTGAATGACTAAGTGCTCCTCAGTGCTTGATTTGACGACATAATTTCATAAATAAATCAGTAATTCTCCACTATATGGAATCTTCTCAGATCCACTGAATTTCAGAGACCAGGGTTGTCTTGACTGACTGACTGATTTTGAGTTCTCATTCAGAAACCATAGTATTAAAATTGTCTGTTTGTTTCTAACTTTATCTTTTTAGAAATTAGGATCATAATTTAGATAACTTCTTTTCATCAGAATCGATTCACAAATCTTACGGAAATTGCGAGGTATTATATGAATCACGATCTACTATAAAAACAAAGGGTTACTGAAAGCCTCGTATTGCACAGGGTGTCCATAAAGCTTCTTTGCAATTTAAAAAAATATATTACAAAAGCCATTTGATGAGATATCTTAATCAGATTTGTTTTATGTACTCAGCAGTTATCAAGTTTTTAATCACATTGCATTGCTTATTGAAACCATTCGCTTTTGTAATACATTCTTGAAATTGTCAAGAGACTGTATGGACACCCTGTATGTCATAATGTTTTACAGGCCATTTTTAGTGTTTACTGTAATATCAATGAACGATTATGAAAGAAACGTTTACAGTGCTTTTGTAAAGAAGCGTTTACGAGGACATGTGAACCAAAGTCTGGAATAACTAAAGCTTACCAAAACCTTCGTATTGCTAGTTATAATGTTTAACTGTTTAGTTTAATACACCTTAATAAATTACTAAATGTTGAAAATGATTCTGACAAAGGACCTTTTTACCTCACAGTGCAAACGACGCTGGGCTTCCTGGGACCGTTAAACAGCCCTAATCTCTCAAAAAGTATCATTATTCGCGAATATTATTTCTGTTTGACAGCCGGGATTACGTGGGGATTTGTGGATTGGAAGGTGAATGGAATTTGGGATTTAAAAGCAATTAACCGGACTTGCCCCAGTGATTATTGGTATAAACCTTTTTTTTTTAATGTAATAGAATACGTTTTTATTCTGCAGTATTGAAGAATTCGTCAATTGACTTAGCAGTAAATATGTATATGTATATATACATATATATACATATAAATACATACATAATAGAAATATATATAAATATATATATATATATATATACACAGATGCATACAGATATAACGTCATGAGTCTCACTGTCTTTTTATTTTGTGTGTAACAACGGCATTCCTCTGGCAAATGAAATTGCCGTCTGTCATTCAGCCCGGGGGTCCTGTCGTAACATTACCGTCATTTTTGACGGCGTGGAAGGACAGAAACGAAGAGAAACTCGATAAAGACAGAAGAATGAGGAAGAAGACTTTTTTTTGCAAGGCGCATCGCTGAATGCGCATGAGAAGAGAGAGAGAGAAAGTGGAAAGAAAGTTGCTTTCCCCGAAAAACCCAGAAACTCGGGGAAAGTTATATTGCTAAAAAACGCTGCTGGTGGTTTCATTGCAAGATGATTGTATCGCCTTCTGCCGCTGTCGTGGATGATATACTGTATATATATATATATATATATATATATATATATATATATATATATATATATATATATATATATATATATATATATATATATAAGCACTAAGCTACAAACGCCCTTTAATATCCAGTTCACTCTACCTCAGGAATAATGTATTCTCATATATGTTGGCCGGGTGGTTAGAATTTCGCGTCACTGTAGTCCTGAGTTCTTGTCTTCCGTGGTTCGAGCCCACGAGACGACGAACTTATTATCAACTAAAAATTCCCCTTCGGGTAACATATATGAAAATATATTATTCCCGAGGCAGAGTGAATGGATATTGAAGGACGTTTGTAGCTTAATGCCTGTATATGAATCACGGTGATGTGATAAAAATTCATTCATATATATATATATATATATATATATATATATATATATATATATATATATATATATATATATATATATATATATATATATGTATATATATAAAACTAATGTTCTTTTTCACGTTCAGAATTTCCGCCTAAGGTCTGGGGCACAAGAGAGCATTACCAAAATTCGTTTACTATGGACCAAAGAGGTTCGATCATTGAGTTTGTCTGGGCGAAAGTGACGGTCCTGAGGACCGCTTTCGCATTTCGGGAGGTTGGGATCAAACATTTTTATCTCTCTCTCTCTCTCTCTCTCTCTCTCTCTCTCTCTCTCTCTCTCTCTCTCTTTTAGAAAATTGCCGGATCGTAAGCTATGAATCATTTCAATATTTTTTTATTTTCATTGCGTTGTTTTTTATATATAATGCTGTTTCCATTAAATTAATGTTATGTTTCCATTTCCCTCTCTCTCTCTCTCTCTCTCTCTCTCTCTCTCTATTACTGAGAAGCGCATACAATATTCTCTTTACCTTCAGAGCTACTTTCTCTCTCTCTCTCTCTCTCTCTCTCTCTCTCTCTCTCTCTCTCTCTCTCTCTCTCTCTCTCTCTCTCTCTTACTGAAAGCTACATACAATATTCTCTCTATTTTAAGTGCTACTCTCTCTCTCTCTCTCTCTCTCTCTCTCTCTCTCTCTCTCTCTCTCTCTCTCTCTCGCTTTGAGAACCTGATACAGTATTCTCTTGACCTTAAAAGCTAATCTCTCTCTCTCTCTCTCTCTCTCTCTCTCTCTCTCTCTCTCTCTCTCTCTCTCTCTCTCTCTCCTCTCGCGAGAACCTGATACAATATTCTCTTGACCTTAAAAGCTAATCTCTCTCTCTCTCTCTCTCTCTCTCTCTCTCTCTCTCTCTCTCTCTCTCTCTCTCTCTCTCTTGAGAACCTGATACAATATTCTCTTGACCTTAAAACTAACCTCTCTCTCTCTCTCTCTCTCTCTCTCTCTCTCTCTCTCTCTCTCTCTCTCTCTCTCTCTCTCTCTCTCTCTCTCTCTCTCAGAACCTGATGCTATATTCTCTTGACCTTAAAAGCTAATCTCTCTCGCTCTCTCCCTCTCTCTCTCTCTCTCTCTCTCTCTCTCTCTCTCTCTCTCTCTCTCTCTCTCTCTCTCTCTCAAAACCTGATGTTATATTCTCTTGACCTTAAAAGCTAATCTCTCTCTCTCTCTCTCTCTCTCTCTCTCTCTCTCTCTCTCTCTCTCTCTCTCTCTCTCTCTCTCTCTCTCTCTCTCAAAACCTGATGTTATATTCTCTTGACCTTAAAAGCTAATCTCTCTCTCTCTCTCTCTCTCTCTCTCTCTCTCTCTCTCTCTCTCTCTCTCTCTCTCTCTCTCTCTCTCTCTCTCTCAAAACCTGATGTTATATTCTCTTGACCTTAAAAGCTAATCTCTCTCTCTCTCTCTCTCTCTCTCAAAACCTGATGTTATATTCTCTTGACCTTAAAGCTAATCTCTCTCTCTCTCTCTCTCTCTCTCTCTCTCTCTCTCTCAAAACCTGATGTTATATTCTCTTGACCTTAAAAGCTAATCTCTCTCTCTCTCTCTCTCTCTCTCTCTCTCTCTCTCTCTCTCTCTCTCTCTCAAAACCTGATGTTATATTCTCTTGACCTTAAAGCTAATCTCTCTCTCTCTCTCTCTCTCTCTCTCTCTCTCTCTCTCTCTCTCTCTCTCTCTCTCTCTCTCTCTCTCTCTCTCTCAAAACCTGATGTTATATTCTCTTGACCTTAAAAGCTAATCTCTCTCTCTCTCTCTCTCTCTCAAAACCTGATGTTATATTCTCTTGACCTTAAAAGCTAATCTCTCTCTCTCTCTCTCTCTCTCAAAACCTGATGTTATATTCTCTTGACCTTAAAAGCTAATCTCTCTCTCTCTCTCTCTCTCTCTCTCTCTCTCTCTCTCAAAACCTGATGTTATATTCTCTTGACCTTAAAAGCTAATCTCTCTCTCTCTCTCTCTCTCTCTCTCTCTCTCTCTCTCTCTCTCTCTCAAAACCTGATGTTATATTCTCTTGACCTTAAAGCTAATCTCTCTCTCTCTCTCTCTCTCTCTCTCTCTCTCTCTCTCTCTCTCTCTCTCTCTCTCTCTCTCTCTCTCTCTCTCTCTCAAAACCTGATGTTATATTCTCTTGACCTTAAAAGCTAATCTCTCTCTCTCTCTCTCTCTCTCTCTCTCTCTCTCTCTCTCTCTCTCTCTCTCTCTCTCTCTCTCTCAAAACCTGATGTTATATTCTCTTGACCTTAAAGCTAATCTCTCTCTCTCTCTCTCTCTCTCTCTCTCTCTCTCTCAAAACCTGATGTTATATTCTCTTGACCTTAAAAGCTAATCTCTCTCTCTCTCTCTCTCTCTCTCTCTCTCTCTCTCTCTCTCTCTCAAAACCTGATGTTATATTCTCTTGACCTTAAAAAGCTAATCTCTCTCTCTCTCTCTCTCTCTCTCTCTCTCTCTCTCTCAAAACCTGATGTTATATTCTCTTGACCTTAAAAGCTAAAATCTCTCTCTCTCTCTCTCTCTCTCTCTCTCTCTCTCTCAAAACCTGATGTTATATTCTCTTGACCTTAAAGCTAATCTCTCTCTCTCTCTCTCTCTCTCTCTCTCTCTCTCTCTCAAAACCTGATGTTATATTCTCTTGACCTTAAAAGCTAATCTCTCTCTCTCTCTCTCTCTCTCTCTCTCTCTCTCTCTCTCTCTCTCTCTCTCTCTCTCTCTCTCAAAACCTGATGTTATATTCTCTTGACCTTAAAAGCTAAATCTCTCTCTCTCTCTCTCTCTCTCTCTCTCTCTCTCTCTCTCTCTCTCTCTCTCTCTCTCTCTCTCTCTCTCTCTCTCTCAAAACCTGATGTTATATTCTCTTGACCTTAAAAGCTAATCTCTCTCTCTCTCTCTCTCTCTCTCTCTCTCTCTCTCTCTCTCTCTCTCTCAAAACCTGATGTTATATTCTCTTGACCTTAAAAGCTAATCTCTCTCTCTCTCTCTCTCTCTCTCTCTCTCTCTCTCTCTCTCTCTTACTGTGAGCTACATATTAGGTGATAATATATATGCAATGTTGCGAAAAAAAAAAAAAACTGAACGTATTCCATGCGTATTAATTATGCAATTAACAAGATCGTGTCTCTGAAAAACCCAATGCAGTGAAAATGAAGAGTATTGTATGACAGAAGTGATGGGGGGAGAGAGAGAGAGAGAGAGAGAGAGAGAGAGAGAGATGTATACAGGCACCTTTTCAATGAATGCTTAATTTGTCTTAAATAATTTAGGAGAGAGAGAGAGAGAGAGGGAGGGAGAGAGAGAGAGAGAGAGAAATGGTGTATATCCAGGAAGTGTTTCAATGAATGCTTAATTTCTTTTGAATAGTTTAGAATAGAGAGAGAGAGAGAGAGAAGAGAGACGGAGAAAGAGAGAGAGAGAGAGAGAGAGAGAGAGAAACAGTATATGCAGATACTATGTCAATGAGTGCTTAATTTCTCTTAAATAATTTAGGAGAGAGAGAAAGAGAGAAGAGAGAGAAATGGTGTATACAGACAGTGTTTCAATGAATGCCTATTTCCTTTTGAACAGTTTAGAGAGAGAGAGAGAGAGAAGAGAGAGAGAGAGAGAGAGAAGAAAGCTCTCCTGACCACCACGCAAAAAACGACTTTAAACCTCGTTTAAAAAAAAAAAATAAAAATAAAAACTGGGCATTCATTCCATTTCCCGATAAAAATGAGGCATCGATGTTTGTTCTCGAAACGAAAGCAGAAGAAGAAGAAGAAGAAGAAGAAGAAGAAGAAGAAGAAGAAGAAGAAGAAGAAGAAGAAGAAGATCCTCTTCTCTCTCTCTCTCTTCTCCAGCCAGTGGGATAAACAAGGAAGGGTGGAAAATAATGGAGCTTTGTTCTGAAGAGAATTCAGTTAGGCTGGAGAGGGAAGACGCAAGATGTTAGACTCCCTGGTTTTCGTGACTCGCAGACGAGTTCGAGGAATAACAGAAACGGTGCCAAGATCTTCATTTATTCGCTCTTGCGTTAATTCATTTATGCGCTTGAGGAAGAGGCAAGTTTATTTATTTACTTGGGAAGACACAAGATGTCTGTCTCGCTAGGGGCCGGCTACGGACGTATTGCAGATTGCAAACTGTTGCTGTTTTTTTTTTTTTTTTCGTAGAGTGCAAATGTGTTCAAGGAATAACGTGAATGGTGCCAAGATCTTTTTTTTTTTATTTGCTTATTTATTTATCTTGGGGAAAGACACAAGACTTCAGACTAGCGAGAGGGGACAACGGACCTATCGCAGATTGCAAACTTTCGACGAAAGCTGTTGGAGAAGAAAGCTGCTAGAGAAGAAAGCTGCTGGAAAAGAGAGCTGCTGGAAAAGAAAGCTGCTGGAAAAGAAAGCTGCTTGAGAAGAAAGTTGCTGGAGAAGAAAGCTGCTTGAGAAGAAAGCTGCTGGAAAAGAGAGCTGCTGGAAAAGAAAGCTGCTGGAAAAGAAAGCTGCTTGAGAAGAAAGTTGCTGGAGAAGAAAGCTGCTTGAGAAGAAAGCTGCTGGAGAAAAAGCTGCTGGAAAAGAAAGCTGCTGGAGAAGAAAGCTGCTGGAGAAAGAAGCTGCTGGAAAATAAAGCTGCTGGAGAAGAAATCTTCAAGGGAAGAAAGCTGCTGGAGAAGAAAGCTGATGGAAAAGAAAGCTGCTGGAGAAGAAAGCTGACGGAAAAGAAAGCTGATGGAAAAGAAAGCTGCTGGAGAAGAAAGCTGACGGAAAAGAAAGCTGCTGAAGAAGAAAGCTGCCGGGGACAAAATCTGCTGGAAAAGAAAGCTGCTGGAGAAGCTGCTGAAGAAGAAAACTGCTGGAGAAAAAATCTGCTGGAGAAGAAAGCTGCTGGAGAAAAAATCTGCTGGAGAAGAAAAGCTGCCGGAGGCGAAAGCTGTTGGAAAAGAAAGCTGCTGGAGGCTGATGAAGAGATGGAAAAGAAAGCTGATGGAAAAGAAAGCTGCTGGAGAAGAAAACTGCTGGAGAAGCTGCTGAAGAAGAAAACTGCTGGAGAAAAAATCTGCTGGAGAAGAAAGCTGCCGGAGGCGAAAGCTGTTGGAAAAGAAAGCTGCTGGAAAAGAAAGCTGCTTGAGAAGAAAACTGTTGGAGAAGCTGCTGGAGAAGAAAGCTGGTGTCCCAGGACAGTGGAAACGACAAAGTGAAATAAATAAATAAATGAAAAATAAACGCCCCCATATATTCTTCAGCGCTCTCCTAAGCAACGACAAGAAAATTCCTATTTATATGATAATGGCCGCAGTTGTCGGTAGAGTTCCATGGTATTATTTGCTTTCTCTCGCTTCGTAGTGAAAGGAAAAGAGAATTTCCCGGCTCTCTATTTAATTGAAAGGCGTCGCCTACTGACATTTCTTCCTTAAGAAGTATATATATATATATATATATATATATATATATATATATATATATATATATATATATATATATATATATATATATATATATATATATATGATTCAATGAAGTATAATTATGAGAGAGAGGTGCGAGGGTGTTAAAGTTAACTGATAACGTGAGAGAGAGTTGAGACCTGTGGTGGTTTGGTCATGAGGTGAGAATCGGTGAATAAGAGGGAGTGGCGATGGCATGGTTGGAACCTGTCCATTAAGTGACCTAACTTCCCTAAGCTAACTTAGCTGCCGATATAAACTGGCCAATTATGTTTCCTAAGTAAACGGAATTTATTTATCCATGGCTGATAACACGTGCATATATATATATATATATATATATATATATATATATATATTCAGTAAATATATTATATATAATATATATATATATATATATATATATGTGTATATATATATATATATATATATATATATATATATATATATATATATACAGGTGACACTCGTACATAACCGTAAATATTTTCCATAAATAGACACTCTCGTTCGTATCAAAATCAAGCGAAAAATAAATATAAAAAACACACATGAAATATTCTGTATTTATCTTTTTCCTGAACTGAATACTTAAGAAAGAAAGAATCCACAGTGCCTCCGAATGAGGCCAGTTTTTATTTTTATTTTCTTTTTTTCTGGGGGGGGCGGTGTTCCCGAATTCAGGTCGGGTACTCCAACTCGATTGATATTCAATGTCCCCCCAACCGGGAACCTGTGATTGCCCGAGGTTGTTGAAGTGTAGGCCTACAGATGATTTTTTTTTTTTGGGGGGGGCGGTTTTCGCCTCTTTTTTTCGGAATTGGAAGTATTTGATGAAATACTTGTAGACTTGTATTTTCAGTTGTATGAAGTTTATGTTTGAATTTTTCATTTTTTTTTTTATTTTATTATATGTTGTGTTATGTTATTGAGAAAATAATCAGCTCTCTACCATACTCGCAGGCATATATGTATATGTATATGTATATATATATATATATATATATATATATATATATATATATATATATATATATATATATATATATATATATATATATATATATATATATACACATATTATATATATACGTATATATATAATATACATGTATATATATATAATAAATTTATATATACATATGAATATATATATATATATATATATATATATATATATATATATACACACACATATTATATATATACGTATATATATAATATACATGTATATATATAATAAATTTATATATACACATGAATATATAAATATGTATATATATATATATATATATATATATATATATATATATATATATATATATATATATATATATATATATATATATATATCCAACAAAATGCCTCTCTTATCAATACGCAGTCAATATACGACCCAAAACAAATCACATTCGATACAAAAAAAAAAAAAAATAATTTCAAAATTACCAAACAGAAGTGAATAAGTGGACAGACGATACATAAAGACGATACATAAGAAGACGATACATAAAAAAAAGATACATAAAGGTAACGAGCGGAAAATTTATCTTACACAAAGATTTAATCTGAACGAAAATATGAGCTCATTATTCCGTTACGCCCGCGTGATAAATGAGGCATTCCTCCCCCAAATATATTGTGAGGATCACAAAGACTTTGTGCATAGAAATTAGAAAAATTAAGCGGAAAAGAAAACAGTTGCTGAATGGAAAGTGAATCCTAAAGAAGCCAGGAAGATTAATTCCGCAGGAAAAAAAAATTCTATAAAAGAACTGCGATAAATTGCGGTTGGAATGAAAAGAGCAGGAAGAAATAGATGCGAAGTTCGTGACAGAATTTGTTCTTCCAGAATCGCGGGAAAATTCGTGGGGAAAAAATTATTTATTTCCATTTCGACGGGAAATGTGAAGCCTAGAGATCAAAAAAAAAAAAAAAAAGTAAAAATCCGCCGTAGTTTCTTCGGCGCAGTCGAGTTTTCTGTACAGTGTATAATCAAGGCCACCGAAAATAGATCTATTTTTCGGTGGTCTCTGTATAATGCTGTATGACCCGCGGACGGTGAAACTTGAACCACGGCCCGTTGGTGGCCTGGCCTATAGCTAGATGAACGATTATGGCTAACTTTAATCTTAAATAAACTACTGATTGTAGAGGGCTGCAATTTGGTATGTTTGATGACTGGAGGGTGGGTGATCAACATACCAATTTGTAGCCCTCTAGCCTCAGTAGTCTCTAAGATCTGAGGGCGGACAGAAAAGTGCGGACAGAATAAAGCCGGCAAAACAGTTTTCTTTTACAGAAAGCTAAAAATGTTTACAAAGCAAGGAAAAATTCAAAAAATTAATTATAATAATTTTATACCAGAAATCTAAAACTATACGATTTTTAGATTTTGTACTCGAGTAAAGAGTCTCATTAATTCTCTTTTAAAATCTTTTTTCTTATTTTATTTTTTTATTTTACTTTGGGAAATAAAAGTAACGAATTCTTTTTTAGAAATAAAATTTGGAGGTGATTCAAAACTTATCTTATTTCGGACAAACCGATTCTATGAAGGAATAAAAAGATAAAATTCAAACCTTATCATTATATGTACTGTATTTGCAACAGTGGTCTCCACACATTCTCTCTCTCTCTCTCTCTCTCTCTCTCTCTCAAACACACACACACACAGGTTTTAACATTCTCTCTCTCTCTCTCTCTCTCTCTCTCTCTCTCTCTCTCTCTCTCTCTCTCTCTCTCTCTCAAATACACACACATATATACATAGATATGAATATATATATATATATATATATATATATATATATATATATATATATATATATATATATATATACATATATATATATATATATATATATATATATATATATATACAGAAAAGAGAGCCATACAGACAGACAGACAGACAGTCAGACAGAGACAGAGACAGACTCTCATAACTCGATTTCCCCTCGCGGAGCGGGAATCAAAAGAAATCCCACCCCCATCCGTACAGAAAATTCATTACCAAGTTGATAAACCGCGTTACCTCCGGGACTTAATCGAATTCAGCAAAACACAGCATGAAAGCAAAATGAATTTCTGCTTTGGAGCAAATATTGAAGTAAGTTTAGCCTCACAAAGGGACTGAAAATTCAAATGGATGATGACACTATCGAATCAAAAAATCAGCTGTTTGGGTCACTATTGACCCAAATAGCTGGGTGGTTGGAAAACAGGTGCAGTTTGTTGGACCAGAAATGTATACATGAATTCATTTGTACATGCATGCATACATACATACATATGTATATACATATGTATATATGCATATGAATATTATATATATATATATATATATATATATATATATACATAAATATATATACATATATACATATATACTGTATAAATATATATATATATATATATATATATATATATATATATATATATATATATATATATATATATATATAGAGAGAGAGAGAGAGAGAGAGAGAGAGAGAGAGAGAAATGCAAAACAATTTAACACCCTATGTCCTTAAATTTATCAGTTAATTACATGATTGTCCTTATTTTATCTCAGAGCCATACATGCATAATAATCTAATCTCTTATCTTTTTTTTAAAATTTATCAGTTAATTATATAATAGACCATATTTAATCTCGAAGCCATACATACATACATACATACATACATACATACATACATACATACATACATACATACATACATACATACATACATAAATATATAAATACAGCTAAGAAGATTATATCCCTGGATCATATGAGAGTCGTGTTACAGAAAACTTAACAGGGAAAAAATTGAAATGGAAACCTTTCATTCCAACGATATTTTCTGAACAAATTTACTATAGCTGTCAAGCACTGTCTGAATTACTTTCCAGTTCAAAGACTAACCTCGAGAAAGAGAGAGAGTGTGAGAGAGAGGGGAGAGAGATTGAGGGAGTGAGAGAAAAGAGAGAGGGGGGAGAGAGATTGAGGGAGGAGAGAGAGAGAGATTGAGAGAAAGAGAGAGATTGAGAGAAAGAGGAGAGAGAGATTGAGGAAGAGAGAGAGAGAGATTGAGGAGAGAGAGAGAGAGAGATTGAGGAGAGAGGAGAGAGAGAGAGAGAGAGAGAAGAGGAGAGAGAGAGGGGGAGAGCTAGAGAGAGAGAGAGAGGGGAGAGAGAGAGAGAGAGAGAGAGAGAGAGAGAGAGAGAGAGAGAGAGAGAGAGAGAGAGAGAGAGAGAGAGAGATTGAGAGAAAAAGATAGAGAGAGAGAGATTGAGGAGAGACAGAGGGAGAGAGAGAGAGAGAGAATTAGAGAGATTAAGGAAGAGAGACAGAGGGAAAGTAAGAGAGAGAGAGAGAGAGAGAGAGAGAGAGAGAGAGAGAGAGAGAGAGAGAGAGAGAGAGAGGGAGAGAGAGATTGAGGGGGGAGAGAGAGAAGAGAGAGGGGGAGAGAGATTGAGGGAGGAGAGAGAGAGAGATTGAGAGAGAGATTGAGAGGAGAGATTTGAGAGAGAGAGAGTCGATTGAGGAGAGATTGAGGGAGAGAGAGATTGAGGAGGGAGAGATTGAGGGAGAGAGGGAGATTAAGAGAGAGAGAGGGGGGAGAGCGAATGAGGGATAGAGAGAGAGAGAGAGAGAGGGGAGAGAGAGAGAGAGAGAGAGAGAGAGAGAGAGAGAGAGAGGTTGAGGGAGAGAAAAAGATAGAGAGAGAGAGATTGAGGGAGAGACAGAGGGAGAGAGAGAGAGAGAATTAGAGAGATTAAGGGAGAGACAGAGGGAAAGTAAGAGAGAGAGAGAGAGAGAGAGAGAGAGAGAGAGAGAGAGAGAGAGAGAGATGCAGACTAAATGAACACTATCAACTAAAAATAAATTTATCATACCATATATCAATTCATCCCACTCTTCCAAGACCAATATTAATTGAATCTTCAAAACTAACAAAAAATAACCCATGCGTCAGTTAATCCCGTGAGGGGGGGGGTGGGTTAGCGCCGTCAGTGCACCTCATGCGGTGCACTGTAGGCATTACTTACAGTTCTTTCCAGCCTCCCACTTTAGCTAAGCATATTTATACCACCAGTTCGTTAGACGGAGATTCCATAATCCGTCAGTCAACTGCCAGTCATTTTTATACCACCAGATTTAGTTTGGGGGGGCGGTTAGGGGGTAGAATAGGGGAGGGGGAAGCTGGCTGCCTACCTAGCCCAGGCAAATTAAGCAAACTGGCCCCCGGGCTTTTTCCGCCCGAAAGTTCGGAAAAGGAATGCGAGATTGAGCGACGCCGGCTGGAATTCTTTCGCCGGATCTCGTTCTTTCGTCACTTCCGGCGGAAATTGGAGCGCAAGCGGTGGATATATTATGGATCTGCCGTCGTGGATATATATCTAAATATATATAGATGTATGATGTAACATAAGTTTTTATTATTATTATTATTATTGCTACTACACAATGTTCTTTTCGCGATGAACACTGTCATCCTGCATTGACTGATAGAATGCAACAGAATGCGACGCATAGAATCGCCTGTTTCTAAGATGATCTCAGAAGCAATCATTGTCTGTAACGACCTCTCTCTCTCTCTCTCTCTCTCTCTCTCTCTCTCTCTCTCTCTCTCTCTCTTCATCTTAAAATTTTAGAATTCGAGCAAACGTAATGAATCTCTCTCTCTCTCTCTCTCTCTCTCTCTCTCTCTCTCTCTCTCTCTCTCTCTCTCTCTCTCCATCTTAGAATTTTAAATTCGAGCAAACATAATGAATCTCTCTCTCTCTCTCTCTCTCTCTCTCTCTCTCTCTCTCTCTCTCTCTATGCATACATATATATATATATATATATATATATACATACATATATATATATATATATATATATATATATATATATATATATATATGTGTGTGTGTGTGTGTGTGTGTGTGTGTGTGTGTATGTGTGTGTGTGAATAAACAGAGATGTTTATACCTTTCTCTTCTCTCTCTCTCTCTCTCTCTCTCTCTCTCTCTCTCTCTCTCTCTCTCTCTCTCTCTCTCTCTCTCTCCACTTCTCAGTATCAGTTCCCTGACAACCTAAATTTCAGAAATCGAGATTTCCTCCTGAATGTTTTCAGCACGGTCTGAAACGCCTCTCGGAAATGCCAGCCACTGAAAAGCACTCACTTCCGGTCCTCGAATTCTCAAAGCGCTTGCAGATTCAAGCACAGAGCGAAGGTGAAACAAGGGGGCCAGGGCGGGGCGGGGGGGATCCCGACCCCCGCCCTCGACACAAATTCCGCATCGACTTGTCTTCGCTCACCTTTGGTGAAAAAGGAATGAGGTTTGTGTGAGAAAATTGTCAGGTCTGGTACTTTGCGTCAAGATGTTGGTGGTGCAATATTTAGTGGGATCATAGATATATATGTATATATATACATATATATATATATTCATAAAACCACTGTTACACCTTTCAAGCCTTTTACTGTTGGTTTCCGTTTCAGCGCCGAATGACCTCATAGGTCCCAGTGCTTGGCCTTCGACCTGAATCTTATGTTCAATTCAACTTAAATAATATTGTAA
>NC_089741.1:32948491-32955991 GCF_040412425.1 Macrobrachium rosenbergii
AAAACTGTATTGAAAGTGTTTTTAAACTGTTGAAAGTACTTTTAAACTGTATTGAAAGTGCTTTTAAACTGTATTGAAAAAGCCTTTTAAACTGTATTGAAAGTGCTTTTTAAAACCGTATTGAAAGCGCTTTTTAAACCGTATTGAAAGTGCTTTTTAAAACCGCATTTAAAGTGCTTTTAAAAACCGTATTTCTAAACTGTATTGAAAGTGCTTTTTTAAACTGTATCGAAAGTAAATTTACTTTTCGAACTGTATTGAAAGTGCTGTATAAAACCGTATTTAAAGTGCTTTTTAAACTGTATTTCAAGTGCTTCTTTAAACCGTATTTAAAGCGCTTTTTAAACTGTATTGAAAGTATTTTCTTAAACCGTATTTAAAGTACTTTTAAAACCATATTGGAAGTGCTTCTTTAAACCGTATTGAAAGTGCTTCTTTAAACCATATTTCATTTATGAGAGGGCATCCGGTATATACCACTCAGTTGCAAAAAGTGGAGAAGACATTACCTGCCATTGATTCCAGTCAATCAACAATAAGTCAGGTCATTCAACCAACCAATCAGGTCTGACTCACCTGAGTGTAAGCAACAAATAAGTCAGCCAGTCAACCGGTTAATCAATAAATGAGTCAGTGAGTCAACCAATTAATCAGGTTTTATTCACCTGAGTATTAGCAGTAAATAAGTCAGCCAATCTACTAATCAGTCAGTAAATGAGTCAGTGGGTCAACCAATCAAATCAGGTGTAACTCACCTGAGGGAAAATAACCAATAAGCCAGTCAATCAACAAATTAATCAGGCTTGACTCACCTGAGTGTAATCAACAAACGGGCCGGTCAGTCAGTCAACCAATCAATCAGGTCTGACGCACCTGAATGTAAGCATCAAAAAAGTCACTCAGTCAACCAGTCAATCAACAATGAATCAGGTCATTCAACCAACCAGTCAGGTCTGACTCACCTGGGTGTAATCAACAAACAAACCAGTCAGTCAGTCAGCCAATCAATCAACAATAAGTCAGGTCATTCAACCAACCAATCAGGTCTGACTCACCTGAGTGTAATCAACAAACAAGTCAGTCAGTCAGTCAGTCAACCAATCAATCAACAATAAATCAGGTCATTCAACCAACCAATCAGGTCTGACTCACCTGAGTGTAATCAACAAACAAGTCAGTCAGTCAGTCAGTCAACCAATCAATCAACAATAAGTCAGGTCATTCAACCAACCAATCAGGTCTGACTCACCTGGGTAAATCAACAAACAGGTCAGTCACTCAGCCAACCAATCAATCAGGTCTGACGCACCTGAGTGTAAGCATCAAAAAGTCACTCAGTCAACCAATCAATCAACAATAAGTCAGGTCAGTCAACCAACCAACCAGGTCTGACTCACCTGAGTGTAATGTCCTATTGGGGACAGAGTGATGATGGACTGGTAATTGTCCACAAACTTTTGGGACATCCTGGACCTCGTCGTAAAACGACGTGATGGCATTGGTCCACTCCTGGTGAAGAAAAGAAACAGTCGGCTTTATTTGTGTGTGTGATTCATGCAAGTTATTCTGAAAGTCACGAAATGAAAGTCATAAAATCGTATGAAGGATGTTCCATCAAGAGTGAAATATTTATTTATGAGAGTGAAAGTAAAATTAATTATTTATTAATGAAAGTGAGAGTGAACGTGAAATAAAATATTTGTTAATGAAAGGGAGAGTGAAAGCGAAATAAAATATTTATCAACGAAAGTGAAAGTGAAACAAAATATCTACCATTGAAAATGAAAGTGATATAAAATATCTATTAATAAAAGTGAAACAAAATATCCATTAATGAAAGTGAAAGTGAAACAAAATACCTATTCATGAAAGTGAAAGTGAAACAAAATACTTATTAGAAAAAGTGAAAGTGAAACAAAATATCTATTAATGAAAGTGCAAGTGCTATAAAATAACTATTAATGAAAGTGAAAGTGAAACAGATTATCTATTTATGAAAGTGAAAGTGAAAGTGAAACAAAATATCTACTATTGAAAGTGAAAGTAAAATAAAATGTCTATTAATGAAAGTAAAAGTGAAAATTATATAAAACATCTATTAATGAGAGTGAAACAAAACATCTATTAATGAAAGTGAAAGCGATTTAAAATATCTATTAACATATGAAAGTGAAACAAAACATCTATTAACGAAAGTGAAAGTGATATAAAATATCTATTAATGACAGTGAAAGTTAAACCAAATATCTGCTATTGAAAGTGAAAGTGATATAAAATATCTATTAAAGAAAGTGAAAGCCCCGCCCCCTCCCGTCGTCAGGATAGGAAATCATTTGCTCTTATCACGACACTTTCCTGTATAATGAAAAACTATTGAAAAAATAACATAATTAACAATGAAAAATATATTGACCATTGTAAAATTATCACAAACATACCTCAGTCTCATTGAAGCTCCAAGACCAGTACAGATTTTGGCCCACGTAGTAATCTTGACTCAAGATCCCTCGGCAGTCTGAGCAGTCATGCCCGGTGGGGCACGTGTTTGCCCAAGCCTTCACAGGAGTAGTTGTAGCGTCGAGGGGGGAAGAGAGAGAAAACAAGAATTGGGAACAAGAGAGAAATTGGATGTTTGTGAGGAATCATTTGCACGAACTGTGGGAGATGTTTAACAGGAACTCGTCATATATAAAAATCTCATAAACTCAGCCATACTTGACCTCCTGTAGGGCTTAGAGCAAGAGCCCGTGCTGGCATAAGGCCGGGTTAATCTAGGACAGTCTTAGACATACCTAGGAACACCCCACGGAATAAGTTTCAAAAAACATGACGAAGAAGACTTCTTCTGTTCTAAAATCTCATAAACTCGGCCATACCTGGGCGTCCCGTGGGGTTTCTTAGGAGCAAGAGCCCGCGTGCTGGCATAAGGCCAGGTTATTCTAAGACATCTGAGACACACTTGGACATCATACCTGCGCTACGTCGCCTAGCTCTTGTCTCCAGACAATCTCTCATGTTTGCGGCAGAAGGCTGCGGTCCAGGATTCCCGCGTTGTTCTTCTCCTTTGGCGACCTGGGAAAGTACGACATTTCAATGCCTTGAGATTATTGTGCGTTTGTGCTTAGTTTATGAGTGTGTGTGTGTGTGTGTGTGTGTGTGTGTGTGTGTGTGTGTGTAGAGAAGCTGCCTGACTATACACCCACCCCGACACACACTGGAATAACGAAGGTGTAGCCACTTCATAAAGTTTTCAGCACTGAGGAAAAATTGAGTGGATGGTGCTGATTGTTTTGCATGCACATGCACACACACACACACGGTCACCTGCATACTAACAGAGACTTACTGCGACGCCTACATATGCTTTGTACAGTATATATACTCCTGGAACACATCATGCGTCCATATTTTACCAGTGAACAGGGGCACAGAAGGAAGTGCTCGAAGTATATGGTTGCAACGTTCGAAGAGTGTTTTATGGGCCTTTTTTATCTTCATATTATACCGTTGTATTACAGTAAAAGATATTCATATATGTATATATATATGTGTGTGTGTGTGTGTGTGTGTGTGTGTGTGTGTGTGTGTGTATGCAAAACCTATCTCAACAAAATGAGACAAAACAATCCAGGAAATTTGCTTTGAAAATGCCTTTAATCTTCATATATACAGATATGAACATACATGAAAACATACATACATACAAACAAATATTTTTTTACTACTTAGGTACCTGAGAGAGAGAGAGAGAGAGAGAGAGAGAGAGAGAGAAAGCCATAAACTCATAGCCATGCCACACACAGTATGGGGCCACAAGCACCCTCGCCCCAAACTTAAAATCACAGAGACCAGGATGAGTCACACCCGTAGCCTATAACCCCCACAAGACAATTTCAAGACCATACCTTCGCCCTGTACTCGTTGTGGAGCTTCAGAATTTTGTTTTTTTCCTGTTGGGTGATGCCCTCTTTCTTGATGTTGCAAGTGGTCGACCTTGGCTGACACATCGAGTGACTGCTGCTATACTTCGCGCTGTAGTCTGAGCATTTGCCTGATGTACTTGGTGGTAGAAATGGTCCTGGGTTCGGGGATGGGGACGGTGTACCTGTTCAGAGATAAGCATTGACATCAGCTTGTCCTTTGATCTGTGAGTTGCAAAAGTGGTTTGCTAACTCTTGAAGTCAAAGAGAATTCCGTGATACCTGTTCAGAGAGAACATGATCTCAGAATGTGACCTGGACTTTCTGAATTCAATTGTCCTTTGATCTGTGAGTTGCAAAAGTGGTTTGCTAACTCTTGAAGTCAAAGAGAATTCCTTGACACCTGTTCAGAGAGAACATTGACTTCAGAATGTGACCTGGACTTTCTGAATTCAATTGTCCTTTGATCTGTGAGTTGCAAAAGTGTTTTTGCTCTTAGCTCTTGAAGTCAAAGAGAATGTGACCGTTATACCTGTTTAGAGAACGTTGACCTCAGAATATGATCTGGGCTTTCTTCACTGTTCCTTAGTCTGTGAGTTGCAAAAGTTTTTCCTCAGCTTGTGACGTGGGCTTTCTTCAATTGTCTCATGGTCTGTTCTCAGCAAAAGTGGGTTGCTAAATCTTTAAGTCAAAGAGAATTCCATAGTTTATTATTTGAAGGAAGTAGACCCTCTTTTAAGCATGTTCTGTTCAAAAGGAATGGCAACAACAGTGGAAGTGACTTTGTATAAGATCTTTTAATTCTTCTTAATATTCTCTTTTCTTCCAGGCTGATATCTGCCTCTCTAACAGATCAAATTATTATTATTATTATTATTATTATTATTATTATTATTATTATTATTATTATTATTATTATTATTATTATTATTATTATTATTATTATTATTATTATTAATTAATTAATTAAAGGATCCCAAAGGAAGATAGGTGACTGGCCCCAGCAGAGGTCAAAATATGAAAAAATCTTCAAATTTTGAAAAACCTGTCAAATCTTGAAAAAACTGTCAAGTTATGAATGGTGTTAAGAAAATCTATAAATTTTTGAAAACCTGTCAAATACCGAAAAAAACCGTCAAATCACTGATAAATTGTCAAATCCTGAAAACCCTGTCAAACTGTCAAATCTTGAAAAAACCTGTCAAATTGTCAAGTCTTGAAAAATAAAACTGTCAAATTATAAAAAAAAAAAAATTGTCAAATCTTGAAAAAACTGTCAAATTTTGAAAACTGTCAAGTTATGAAACATCTTCAAATTTTTGAAAAACCTGTCAGATCTTCCTTACAGTGAAACAAATCAAAACGATTGAATCCCAACACCTAAAAGTAAAACAAATAGACATTTCACAGCGTTACCCGAGCAAGTACAGCCAGGCTTCAGCTGAGCCTGAATGAGACTGACGGTAGCAGACTGCTTGACGCAGGCTAGATCCATGCACTCTCTGGGAGGCTCAGTATGGTCTGCCCTGCTTTGTATTTCCTCTTGTTAAACTTGCATCTCTTCATGTTCTGTCTAGGATTCTTCTTCTTGCGAAGTTGAGGCTGCTCCTTCTTGCTGCGCATCCTTCCGGGGTCAGTGATGTACCTGGGAGCGATGTTGCATTGGCAGGAATCCATTGAGTCGAGCCGGGCTACGATTTCGACCTTGTTCTTCATCTGTTTCCCGTTTTCTTGGTCATCGGCTGGCAATAGAAGCTTGTGCATGCTTCATCTATTCTCGACCAGCTGCAAAGGAGAGGAAACTTCAGTAGAGGATCCAGAAAAATTTCATGGGGGCGCCACCAATTTTCGTATACATACATACATAAGTAGAAATTATGGCATGGACAGCAATCGCCTGTTCTATCAGGAAATACCGAATCCATTATAATTATCATTAAGGTTATTGTTGTTATTATCATTGTTATTATTATTTTTCTCAAAGTATTATTATTTCTATAATAGATTTTTATTTTTCCACATTTTTATATTTCTGATTTATGTTATTATTATCTAAGTCTTCGATATTATTATTCTGTCATTTTTTCATGGGGTCGGCATGTGCCCAGGTGCCCCGACCCCCTAGACCCGCTAGTGAGAGGAATAAGAAGTATTTAATGGTCTACTTAAGCAGAAGGCTAAGAAAAACAAGATTTTACTTTGAGCTGACGGTAAATTTCTGCAGCCGATGTCTGTGCAGCAATGGGTAGCGCGCAGCGAGCTTCCGCCAATCACGATTCACTTGAGTGATGCCGGTTGCCGATTTTTGCCGTCAGCCGCCCTCCCCCTTCCCGAACACAAACACACAAACACACATACTTTAGGAGCTAGTCACTCTTGCTGTACATGAGATGGCGAGGGAAAACACTTGTTCGAATAACTTAATTAGTGACGTAACGCTCAGAGATACTTCTCCGAGGATCATTAACCAAGTGTTCAGGTTTGATCCGAAGACAAAACAATCAATAACTGTGGCTTCGGCCCCAGAAGCACAGGATTTGGATTCTGAAGGAAATTGGTCTCGATTATAATTTCTTGGAACGAAAAGGCTTCAGTTACTGAAAATGCCGAAGAGAATTTATACTCACATCACCCGAGACGAACTTCTGGCCGTTAAATACGCATTTCTTAGCAGCCCCAGTTAGTTGCACTTCTCCTGTAGGATATAAAGCAGAATTTGTTACATCATTCATATAATTGGTTATGATTCTTCCTTCAAGTCTAGTTTGATTTGTGCTATAAATTCACATTAAGTTAAACCTTTTCCTTTTATTTATTTTCGTCTGTATATAAAAACATTGGTTAATGTTATAGCTTAAGGCTAAGTTTTATATATATATATATATATATATATATATATATATATATATATATATATATAGAGAGAGAGAGAGAGAGAGAGAGAGAGAGAGAGAGAGAGAGAGAGAGAGAGTATACAAGAAAAATACAACTGTTCATGGCCAATGAAATTTTTAAGCTAAACCATATATATATATATATATATATATATATATATATATATATATATATATATATATATATATATATATATATATATATATATATATATATATATATATATATATATATATATATATATAGAGAGAGAGAGAGAGAGAGAGAGAGAGAGAGAGAGAGAGAGAGAGAGAGAGAGAGAGATACATACCCAAAACAATTCTAGTCATCTTCAGCTGTTTAGACCCCACCTGAATAACCGAACGACCTATGACATTCAACGGATACCACGGTTCGCGAGAAATAGGAACAAAACGAGGACCTGCCTGAAAGTGTTCAGGCCGCAACAGGTGTGTCCGTGTACCCGGTACCGTGTACCTGTACCGGGTACCTGTAGTATCTGATGGTGCAAGTAATAGCACACCTGTCTTCCCCCAGCTAGGCAACTGTCTCTCTGTTTTTCCTAGTTTGCTGCGGTCAGGTTAAGTTGGCCTTATGCCAGTAAGTGTCTTCAAAATGTGATTAGGTTCTGAGTAGGGCGAGAGGCCTTGTGGACCAGTGGACTCTTCTTCGTGCTAATGTTACA
>NC_089741.1:32958491-32986877 GCF_040412425.1 Macrobrachium rosenbergii
GGTTTTCTGTACGTCGTATAATCAAGGCCACCGTCAATAGATCTATCTTTCGGTGGTCTCGGTATAATGCCGTATGAGCCGCGGTCTATGAAACATTAACCACGGCTCGGTGGTGGCATGGCCTATGTCGTTGCTAGACGCGCGATTATGGCTAACTTTAACCTTGAATAAAATAAAAACTACTGAGGATAGAGGGCTGCAATTTGGTATGTTTGTTGATTGCAGAATGGGTCATCAACATACCAATTTGCAGCCCTCTAGCCTCAGTAGTTTTCAAGAACTGAGGGCGGACAGAAGAAGTGCGGACGGACAGACAAAGCCGGCACGATAGTTTTCTTTTACAGAAAGCTAAAAATGAAGTGAAATTCTCTCCGTAGCCAAAAAAAGAAAAAGAAAAAATGTAAAATTGAGATGCAGCAACGGAGCCGTTAATGAGATAATTCAGGTGTAGGTGCATTTCGCAAAAGCTTCACAAAGGTGTTCGTTATCTCTAATTAGTCCACCGCACCTGTGAATGAGCCCATACGTCAGTATTGGTCTGTGCGAAGCTGTTTCATTTCCTATTTCGTTCCTATTTCATTTCTGTTTCATTTTCCCTGCCAGAGAAACTGTCAAGAAACTTCAAATGAGAGCTAAGGTGGTTTATTCACCTAGGCCTATAATTTCTCCCCTGAAGCAAACCGCATACAAGCACCTACTCCCATTGTTCTGGCTAAAGCAACATCTAATATCAAAAGACTAAGACTCATTTCCTCTTAGATTCATTTCCTTTCGAAACGTAGCAATGAAAGCCACGTCTTCTTCGTTATCTCTTCATGTCCATTATAATCAGCTCGCCGGCGCCGACACTTGTCACACACACACACACATATCATTAGTGTTTCATTAGAATCTCAAACTTCGAGGGTGAAGACCACATTCAATTAACGCCAAGCCCTGCTTATGGGCGAGTCTCGTCATCCAGAGAACGTGAGAACTCGGCAGTGTTAGTTGCTGTTCAGCCTAAAAGTGCCTGAGTTTCTCAACCAAAAGCCCCTCTCGATTCCTTAGTCATGATTTCTTAGTCTCATTGTCCCTTAGTCTCGTGATTCCTTAGGCTAATGATTCCTCAGTCTCACAATTCCTTAGTCTCATCCCAGGAATGGGCAGTTCCTCGACTCCTTAGTTTAATGATTCCTCAGTCTCACAACTCCTCATTCTTATCCCAGGAGTGTGCAATTCCTCGATTCCTTAGTCCTGATTTCTTAGTCTCATGGTTCCTTAGTCTCGTGATTCCTTAGTCTAATGGTTCCTCAGTCTCACAATTCCTTAGTCTCACCCTAGGAGTGTGCAATTCCTTAGTCTCATCCCAGGAGTGTGCAATTCCTCACCTAGTCGAAGTGCTTGCAATTGTTCGTTCGGACTGTAGTTTACTCCAAGAGTGGTTGATTCCTGACAGATCGTTGATCAGTTTAAGTGAGTGATTCCTGAGAAAACTGCCCAGCCTAGGAGCCTGAGAGAGATTCATCATTCAGCTAATTGCTCAGCTAAAAATGGCATGGTTTCTCAGTCAACTGAAGTGCTGAATCCTCTCTCAGCTGAAGACTGCGCTATTCATTCCTCAGTCAGCTAAAGAGTTAACTTCTTTCTGGCTAAAAAGTGATAAACTTGCTCAGCTGAAGATTTTGCAGTTCATTCCTCAGTTAGATAAAGAGCCAAACCCTTGCTCAGCTTAAGATAGCGTAAGGTTGTGCAAACCATTCCTCAGTCAGCTAAAGTGTCAAATCCCTGCTCAGCTAAAGATGGTGCATTTCATTCTTCAGTCAGCTGAGGTGTCAAATACTCGCTCAGCTAAAGATTGTGCGATTCATTCCTCAGTCAAAAGTGTCGAATCCTTGTCAGCTAAAGACTGTGCAATTATTCCCAGTCAGTGTCAATCCTGCTCAGCCAAAGATGCGCAATGTATCTCTCGGTCAAAAGTAAAACAAACTTGCTCAGCCAAAGATTGTGCAGTTCACTTCCTCCAGTCAGCTAAAGTGTCAAATCCTTGCTCAGCTGAAGATTGTGCAATTCATTCCTCAGTCAAAAGTGTCAAATCCTTGCTCAGCTAAAGATTGTGCAGTTCACTCTCCAGTCAGCTAAAGTGTCAAATCCTTGCTCAGCTAAAAATTGTGCAATTCATTCCCTTAATCGTGCAGCCAAATCCTTGCTCAGCTAAAGATTGTGCAGTTCGCTTTCCAGTCACCTAAATTGTCAAATCCTTGCTCAGCTAAGGACTGTGCAATTCATTCCTCACTCAAAAGTGTCAAATCCTTGCTCAGCTAAAGAGTGCTTAGTTCATTCCTCAGTCAGCTGAAGTGAATACAATTGTTCATTCAAACTGTAGTTCATTTCAAAGGTGTATCATTCCTCTGTCAAGTGTGAAGTTTCTCAGTCTGATCGTTTTTGAGGCTATGAAGAGTGTGGGAATAATAAATTAAAGCATGTGCAATTAATTACCCAGGCAGATCATTGCTGAGTCCAATAAGTGAGTGATTCTCACGCTGTTTACTGCAAGAGTGCAGAGAGATTCTTCATCCAAAAGGTTAATGTCCTGAACTGCCTGATGCTATAAACAGTCTCCAGAGTGAGTGTATCAGTAATTTTTGTCTATTTTGCCAATCTTTCCCTTTACTTGAAGAAGCAAAACGAACCGGAGAACAGTCACAAGAAAGCCTGACGCTGGAGAAGATCATTATCCCTGATAAAATTCGAAAAAGAATTTAAACTGAACTTACCTGTTGCTTACCATAACCTGGATACATACTTTGGTTTGTAATCCACCATCTGCCCTACAGTGTAAACAAAAAATTCACCTTCACCAAAAAGGAGGAACACTTTGTGGTTTGCTTTTTGACTTAGAAAGAAAGAAATGTAACAATAATGATAGTAATAATAATAATAACAACCATTTTACTGTGCAAGAATACAAAGGAATAGAGAAATCTCGATGGTTGGCTGGTTTAGAGAGTAATCTAACCTTATGCCAGCAAGAAACCTAGAGCTGCTGGGTCAGCAAGTAAATGTCCCAATTTATAAAAGCCTGTGTAAATCTCTGCACCATCCACCTAACTGAGCAGATATATCAATGCAAAATAGTCTCTTGAGCATATCCTAAGATCACTAGTTTTCAAAGACGTGGTGTAAATTGCTAGACAATACTCACAAGCGTTTACAAGAGGTTTACATTCGCCTCCACAAATCTGTGCCATGAGGATACTCCCGAGGTCACAGTCCTGCAGGCGATTTCTCATCACCTTGTCCTTAGTGGCTTTGTCTTTGTTGACGTTCCCGTCCAGAGACGGAAACAGAGGCAAACCAGGTTTCTCTAGAGACACGACCAATCGCACTTCAGATCTCAATCATGACTGGACCAGTCAAGTTTCAGAAGACTTCGTTCAAGATGGAGAGGACCTCAAGCTGCTTTCCAAGCCGAGTTCAGGGAAGAAAGTCATTCTGTTCTGGACGCAGTGGTACAGGAAAATACCGTGGGAAGGGAGGTGAGTTGAGCTCTCTTTTCTGTCTTATCTCACTCTGACTATCTCTGGGACCGTCTGATTGTTTGGTGTCCGCTAGCACGCAACAGGTAACGGCACTGATGCTGTTACTTTCTAACAAACTGAGAGTCCCAAATGCTTGTACCTTGGAAAGTGTCTGTCATAGTTAAACATTCCCCAGCGTCACTCTCAGAGAGTCAGTCAGTATACCTTCTATAATCATATCTCAAGATTCATGAAACCAGATGTGCTCTCTTGAAGGTGATCTACTGGTACCAGAATCAGATTGTCGTTATTATCATTCAACTCAGGATTGGGGAATGCGTTTATTCGATTTTTATTCGTTCAGAACTATGTTTTAGTCTTTGTAAATGGATCGAGATAAATCATCGAAACGTTGATGTAAGACTAGTTCATTTGCTTATTTCTTAAAAAAGAGAGATAGGTTTGATGAGAAGAGTTTTTAATGAAGAGGAAAATACTTTGCGTATTTTTACTGGCAAGAACACGAAAAATATCACACCAATTTTCATACTGTCTAGTTGCTGTGATGGTCACCATAAGACTACAAAAATCAGAAAGAACAGTTTACACAGTTTTAGTTTTCTGTAAAAGAAAACTATTGTGCCGGCACTTTTTCTGTCCGTCCTCAGACCTTAAAAACTACTGAGGCTAGAGGGCTGCAAATTGGTATGTTGATCATCCACCCTCCAGTCATCAAACATACCAAATTGCAGCCCTCTAGCCTCAGTAGTTTTTATTTTATTTAAGGTTAAAGTTAGCCATAATCGTGCTTCTGGCAACGATATAGGTTAGGCCACCACCGAGCCGTGGTTAAAGTTTCATGGGCCGCGGCTCATACAGCATTATACCGAGACCACCTGCGCATTTTTTACTTGTTTTGTTTCATTTTTAACTAAATGCCGAGGACAAGTGATAAAGACATGTCAGACATCTTTGTTCACTTTCTAAAAGAATAATTGTACAACCTCCTTCAGCATGAGCTGAATTTCCCATGTCGCATTCCAAAGGCTTCATTGGATGAGACAGATGCTTGCTTAAAAAAGAATCCTCATTTCTAGAATCAGGTAGAGTGAAGGTCTTTTGTAATTGCCATTACAAATTATACATTGATCTCTTCTTTCTGTAATTCCCATAACCTTCTGTTACTTCTTCCTAATGAACACCATAATATTCTTTGGAAGCTTGACTTTCAAGTCAATGGCCCCTTTTGTGGGCTTGTTCCATGTGAACAATAATAATAATAATAATAATAATAATAATAATAATAATAATAATAATAATAATAATAATAATAATAATAATAATAATTGGATATTATGTACTTGTAGGTTTGGAAATGCTGGGTGTACTTCTTATCAATGTGAATTTACATACAAGAAGAGAAGGCTTCACGAAGCACATGCTGTCCTTTTCAAATCAGATGTGTAAGTAGAATTTTAATCAGTAAGACAGCTAAGGTGTCGTGGGTATATGCCATGAAATGTCATCTCTCTCTCTCTCTCTCTCTCTCTCTCTCTCTCTCTCTCTCTCTCTCTTCCATAGTTATAATCGAGGTTAAACTGACTTCACTGTTTATTGCTGTATTCATACACTGTATGTATGTATAAAAGGAATGTATGTATGATAATTATACGTATTCCAGCCACTACTATCATATCATTCAGGCATTCATACATACATACATTCATATATATGTGTGTGTGTATGTATATATATATATATATATATATATATATATATATATATATATATATATATATATATATATATATATATATATATATATATACATACATAATTAACAGAAATTCATTAAAAGTTTTATGAAGGTGCGTTTTGTGTGTTTAGAATATGTAGACAGGAGGAGTGACTGGTTAATATAAAAATGCATCAGAGACCGTACTTTAGTGATCACCAGAGACATAGCTACACACTGTTAAAGAATGATTAGGAATCTTTATGTTATAGCGAAGTGTGCTTGAGAATATGTAGAAGGGGAGAGTGGCTGGTTAGGAGTAAAAGTGCATCTGATACAAGGGTGTCCACAGGTTCATCTTTATCATTCACTGAAGTTCTGATTTGAGAATAACTAAATGGGAGAGTAACTAGTTAGGCGTAAAAGTGCATCTGAGACAAGGGTGTCCGTTGGTTAACTTTTATCAACCACTGAAGTTCTGATTTGAGAATATGTAGATGGGAGAGTGACTGGTTAGCAGTAAAACTGCGTCATCTTCACCATTCGCTGAAGTTCTGCTCCATTCCGTTCGCAAAGGATCAAGTACTGGAGGCTTCCGAAACGTTTCGCAAACCAGCGCTGGGTCTGGGTGGAGGTCGAGTCACCCGTAGTACAGCGCGGCGAAAGGGCCCTTTCCATCGCGAACAAGATAGGCAGCAACAAATTCAACTGGACCATGAGTTACCACGAGTCTTCTGACGTCGTGGGCGCCAATGGATACCTCCTGTCTCGGGACATGCCCATGTAACATCGACCTCATTTCAAGTAGCTTGTTGGTCTGATTGCTTTATTTGTTAACTGGCTGTTTACATATATGTATAGGGACTGTCATCCTTTCCAGGATTTTAAGTTTGGTCACATTTGCTGTGGCTGTGATGTTAACTTAACCTATTCTTATGTCATCTCTTTTCTTGAACTAGGAACGTTTAGCATTCATCCTGGGGTTAGAGCTATGAAAGACTGGGTGATTTACATAGTCATATATTTTCTTATTCATAGGCCTTTACGAGCAAATCAACTATCACACCACAAGCCCACTCTAGGGCGGTACCTCAGAGCAATGGAATCCAACACAACCCTGGAAGACGTGATGGGACCGGGCTGGAAAGATTTTGTGAGCAGGCCAAAGGCAGTCTTCTGGGTGTCCAGCAACTGTCAGACTCCTTCCAGGAGGGAAGATTATGTTGATGAACTCTCCAAGCATATTCAGGTGGACAAGTTTGTCAATGTGGGATGGAGACCACCATGGAATCCTCACGGCTTCCGCTCAAGAGACATGCTGAACACCATCTTAAAAAGAGGTACCTCTTCGCCCTGGCCTTTCGAGAATAGTCTGTGCAATCACTACCTCTCTGAGAAGCCTTACAACCCTCTGATATATGGACTGGTTCCTATTGTTTGGGGAGGTTAGTTCACCCACAGAATATTTTTTATAAGACTTCCCAATTCTTCATTCCTTGTTTTCTTGACTACTTTCCCCCTTTGATCAAGGTCCTTTAGTCCACACTTTGTTCGACTGTGGAACAGTCACCCTGAAGATGTTTTGCAATTGGAACCTCAAAAGTTCAAGCGAAGATGCAATTCACTATTGCCCAAAAGCAATTCTCCTTGTATTTAAATAATTAACCTTACATTTTTATCTGTTTATTTCTTAATTTGTTCTTTTATTTTGCTTTTCTAATAACTGATCTCTCCTTTCTGTATTTCCTATTACCTTCTGTTACTTATTTTTTAATGAACACCATATTCTTTGGAAGCTTGAATGTCAAGCCAATGGTCTCTGTGGTGGGCTTGTTCCATATGGATAGGGTTCATCTTCATTAGCCTTCAGTATGTATAGTACTCCAAAATCAAAGAAACTTATGAATGAATATTAATCGTGATGACGATGAAACCTCCATTCATACACAGGTGAAGGATACGAAGAGTTCTTGCCTCCCGGGTCCTTCATAAATGCCAGGTCGTTTCACCCGAGGGATTTGGCTAAACTAATTTACGAACTGCAGAGGGATCCTGTTGCATATGGGAGGTAACTGAACCTTATTAGTTTGCTTATTTTCTTCAATTCAGTATCATTTAATTGTTATTTGTACTGATTTTCCAAGATAGTATGTTTCTTACAACTGGGTTAAATCTCAGGTCTTGGAAATTTAATGTTAAGTGAAGTTAACTTTCTTAGATATTTTTGATTGACGTATGAGAGTGTCAAACTTCTTCTGTATAAATATTCAGGCAAGTGCATCAGCTTCCTTGGATATTGGAGATTTCCTGATAAGAATTCAATGTTTTGTCATATGTTCCTTTTACTATTATTTAAACCTCGAGAAAAAACTTTGAATAGTTTAGACAGCAACTGTCAAGGTAGGGTCATTTTATAAGTCCTCCTGAAATACAAAGTTTGATGCAATTATATAATTTTTAAAAATACCCAAATATCGACCTTTTCTTTCTAGGAAATAGGTAAGATGTATATCTCTAGAACTTAAAACTCTTGTTTTTTTACACATTTTTTATGGGGAAAGCTTTTTATTAACTGGTATTTCTGCAGAAATTATAGTTATTAACTGGTATTTCTGAAGAAACTATACTTATTAACTGATATTTCTGCTGAAACTACAGTTATTAACTGGTATTTCCGCAGAAACTACAGTTATTAACTGGTATTTCTTCAGAAACTACAGTTATTAACTGGTGTTTCTGCAGAAAATGCAGGTACTAACTGGTATTTCTTCAGAAACTACAGTTATTGACTGGTATTTCTGCAGAAACTGCAGTTATTAACTGGTATTTCTGCAGAAACTAGTTATTAACTTATATTTCTGCAGAAACTACAGTTATTAATTAATATTTCCGCAGAAACTACAGTTATTAACTGGTATTTCTGTAGAAACTATAGTTATTAACTGGTATTTCTGCAGAAACAGTTATTAACTGACATTTCTGCAGAACTACATTTATTAACTGATATTTTTGCGGAAACTACAGTTATCAACTGTTATTCCAGCATCAACTATAGCAATTGGTTCGTATTTCTGCAGAAACTACAGTTAATAACTGGTATTTCTTCAGCAACAAGGGCAATTATGACTGTAATTACAACCAATCGTGTTCCTGGATGCAAATTCCTAAGGTGTATGCTAGTATTGCACCAGCCCTGATTTTTTTGCCATGCCCCTAGGTTAGGTTAGGTAAGACTAGTACATCTGGAGTAATTTGGGTGTGGGAAACATAATGAGATTATTTTCAAGAAAATTCTATGGTCAGTTTTTAAGATATGGCATCCCGCTTTTTTCAGGGAAAGGTCCCGTTACTCGGTTACATCTCAGGAAAATGGCTCCGGGAAATCCGTGAACAGTTAATAATCGTAGTTTCTGCAGAAATATCAGTTAATAGCTGTAGTTTCTGCAGAAGTATCGGTTATCAACTGTGAAGTGAGAAACACGAATTAATTACTGTAGTTCCTGAAAGAATATTAGTTGATAACTGTAGTTTCTGCAGAAATATCAGTTAATAACTGTAGATTCTGCAGAAATGGCAGTCAATAACTGTAGTTTCTGCAGAGATACTAGTTAATTACTGTAGTTTCTGCAGAAATATCAGTTAATAACTGTGGTTTCTGCAGAAATTCGGATTAAGTATTGTAATTACTGAAGGAATACAGGTTAATTACTGTATTTGCTGAAGGAATACCAGTTGTAAACTGTAATTTCTGCAGAAATACGAATTAATTTCCCTACTCGTTTTAGGACCACTAAGAAATTACAGTAAAGTCATTAAGAACCTAGACACCAACCCCACTTGGCTTCTGAGACTAACAGTCGCCTCTCATCCCAATCCCAGGTACCACATCTGGAGACGTTACTGGCAAGCGTTCGTCAGAGGGAGCTTCTGTGAACTGTGCCACCGTCTCCACACTGACCCAGTGAGAGGTCACCACACTGACCTGTCCACCTGGCGTAAGGATGCGGAGAGGTGCTTCAACCCGCCCGAAAATATGTTCGGTTCAGACGCCTGGAGGGAAGTCATCCGGGCTGGATAGTGGGGAGGATTGCCGTTTAGAAGTTTTTTTGTGTTTATATATATATATATATATATATATATATATATATATATATATATATATATATATATATATATATATATACATGACTGTGAAATATTTTCAATCAGAATTCCATCAAATATCAGAGCCCCATAAAAATACAGAATGTGGAGAATAAAGGCATTTCAGAGACCAAATTGTCTCTCTCCTTAGGCAAATAGTGAATGAAATATAGCCTTTATTTCCTTCACATTTTGGGAGTTTTTATGGGCCTTTATATTTATATATATATATATATATATATATATATATATATATATATATATATATATATATATATATATATATATATATATATATATATATATATAATATGTATATATATATATATATATATATATATATATATATATATATATATATATATATATATATATATATATATATATATATATAATTTTATATACATACACATGTATACAATGTCATTATTCTCTGACATATCATCATTCTGTGTCATCCATTCACCCTGAGAAGAGTGGGATTGACAGATCTACCAAAGGCTCTATATACAGTAGAGCTTATATTTGCATGGAGGCCGCAGCTCCAAGCCTAGAAAAATTATGCAACACACGTCTTGCTGGAATGCAAAATGCATGACAGAATCAGCTACCGGATATGTACGGCGCGTCGTACAAAGCACGCACAAGCGCGTACCGGACGTGATTCTTTTCCCAACCGCATGCCGTGTACCTTGTAACCCAGGAAGAGATTTATAAGGCTAAACGTCCTTTAGAATCATGCTGTTCTCCGATGTGGATGTCTGCTTCTGCCAGAGATTTATCTCTCTCAGATAGATTATTTCGTGGAGGCAGGTTTTCTGTTTCCTGATATCAGCAGTTATGACTTGGACCATCGACGGATGGTCTCTTGTTTGTCAATTTTTGGCAAAAAAAAAATTCATAAGTTGTATTTCAACAGAGATCGTTCACATTCACATTCACAATAAGCTGTTAATTCTTCTTGTATTTCAATCATTTTACTTGCATGTTTTATATTTATTTATCAGTATGTTAATTTTTTTTTTAATAAGTGATCTCTTCTTTTTGTATTTCCCATTCTGTTACTCCTTTCTAATGAACACTATATTCCCTGGAAGCCTAAATTTCAAGTCGATGGCCCCTGTGGTGTGCTTGTTCCATATGAATAGGGTTCATCTTCTGAATAATAATAATAATAATAATAATAATAATAATAATAATAATAATAATAATAATAATAATAATAATAATGATAATAATAATAATAATAATAATAATAATAATAATAATAATAATAATGCAGACAGACTTCTGGTCGAGAGAGTAATCTCAGTTAAAACTGTGAATAGAAAAATTAAACAGTTTCCTGACAAATAATATGGAAATAAACGATAAAGCTAAAACGAAACTCAGAGAGGAAACAAGGCTTCATTTGAATGTTTTCAGTTCGACAAAAATTAATTCCAGAGGCTAATCACGTTCCAAGGAAAATGTATTCGGCGTGAAAAAAAATATGGAATTAAATTCCCACAGCATTTTGCCATCAGGAATCAATGTCACGTCACGAAATATCTGATTGTTTTTACAATTTTTTTGATTAGTAAGTTAAATGTGAATATAAGTTAATTAGGGCTTTCGATAAAGTCAAACTGGTCTATTGGCGAGATTTCAGCGCGAGATTGCATGCGAAATATGTATTCTTATGTATTTAAACATTGCTTTCATTCCAGACACGGTACACGGTACACGACCCTTCAGTCACTCATTTTTGCAAAGTAATATCAAGTAAAATATTTGTAATCATTGCCATTTGGCGGTCATTCCATTTTAGAAGGTTATATACGGTTTTGAAGGAGACTATATATATATATATATATATATATATATATATATATATATATATATACATACATACATTAGGGTTAGCGCCCCTACAAAGTAGGTACCTCATAATTTCTATCTACACGTACCACCCAGTACGGTACGATCTCCTCGCTTCCTACAGGCGAAACGCCACAAGAAGAAGAAGAAGAAGAAGAAGAAGAAGAAGAAGAAGAAGAAGAAGAAGAAGAAGAAGATGCACAGGAAGCACCGAAAGTTTGCCTGGACCGTAACTCGGGCAAGTGGATTCGACGACGCCGAATGGATTAGAGACGAGCCGTGGAAGTTACGATTCGTCAACGTTGTTGGCGGAAAGTTCAAAATTGGTGCTTTTTGAGAAGGCGTCTCTCTCTCTCTCTCTCTCTCTCTCTCTCTCTCTCTCTCTCTCGGTTGGTTGGCTGGGAGAGAGAGAGACAGAGACAGAGAAACAGAGAAGCAGAGAGAGAGAGAGAGAGAGAGAGAGACCGAGAAACAGAGAGAGAGAGAGAGAGAGAACCGAATTGATTAGCTTCTTTTCCACTGTCAGCTACACAAATACACACACACACACACACACACACACACACACACACACACGCGCAAATATACTAGTTTCACCCCAGTGCGGTACGTATCAGTCCTTATGGTCAGGACTTCCTGTCTCGGCCATTCTTATAATGCAATTCCATTCTATGGCAGTACACACACTAGTTCAGTTTTGAATTATGACATATTTTTTAATGGAAAACCAAATTATAAAAAAAAAAAATATTTAATTTTAGCTTAAAGAGCATTTGATTTTTATAATATATATATATATATATATATATATATATATATATATATATATATATATATATATATATACAAACTAAAAAGTAACTGAGATATACTTCATGCTACTTGTAAGAGTATATTATAATGATGCATGAATTTTAAATAATATACCTTTGAGCCTTCACCATCCACCAGTATAATACTGTACTTTTTATATTAATTACTGTAACTATTGAAATATAGTGAACTGGATTCAGTGATCGAAGCCTTTTTATTCAACCAATAATCTAAGCTTTTTCATTCAAACATTCTCTCTTAATGACACAAAATCGTGACGTTATTTGTGCATTTTAATCAGTCATTTAACTCGAACGTCAACTATTCAGATATAAAATAGATATTTTTTGGTTAGTCTCTATTAAATTGGCCTTATGCCAGCATGGCTTCTTGCCTTAATATGTTTAAAAAGGAAGAGAGAAGCCTCGGTACCCGAAGTCATTGATGATGATACGTCTAAAATAAGGTAGTTACCCATTTAAAAGTAAGTTTTCTATAATTAAAATTTAGTTTCGTTTTCTTTTATTTATCGCGTAAACTATTCTAAACTAATTCCAATCGTTATTAACGTGAACATTATCGAGACAATCTGAGGCTGACTTCTTTCAGTCCTTCCAATATTGTTCGTGATTAAAAGCTGGAATTTTCATTAAAATCTTGTAGATAAATAAAGCTCAGGTAAATTTAAAGGCGACGGCCGCAGAATATATCGTTATTTAATATATTTTTTCGGCTAAAAAAGTGTATGAAATGGTGTAGCCTACATGTTGCTGTACAGGTGTGAGGTTTTCGGAAAATTACCGAGATAATGATAAATTCGCCGTATTTTGTCTATATTTATCTTAGAGGGGCTGGTCCTAAACACGAGCCATGTTTAGTACGAGCCACTCGGGGATTAACGTAAAAATCTTCAAAAAAGATGGAAAATTTTTCATTGGCTCGGTAACTTTCTCAGAAAATACCTCACCTACACTGCAGTATATACACCATTTTCTATATCGTTTAGCCACAAAAATTATATTAGTAAAGGATGTCTTCGTAATGCTTTCTCCTTTGCATTTACCGAAAGCTTATTTTGTGCAGTGATTTTAATATATCAGAATTAATTCTGTAATATACTTATTTCAGCAGGTTACTATAATAGGCCTATGGTTAATTTCAGGTATTTACTATAGCGTTCTCAACGCTTTATAAGCTATTACAAACCTATAGTAACATTTTGCATAATGTCAAATCAATATTTCTGTATAATTTTACATTTTTACTGACCCGAATGATGTAAGGGAATCACGAATCAGCCAATATTTGTGTTTGTTCACAGTAAACAGCATTTATATGCTTTGAACGACGCCATATAGAACCTTCGCATTTTGCACGCAAGATTTACAAATAAAGTCAATATGCAGAGTAAGGACAAGGTTAAGTCCTTATGGGGAAGCCAAAGGCATGGTAGGAATTTATCAACTGGTTTTATTCTTTTGCAAACACTTGGAGGTTGGCCTAAAAACTTTAGCCATGCGTTCGTCTTGGCGCAACCCAAGAGCAATTCCGAAATAGCGCAAGGCTTTAGTAATTCCTTTGAAGTTGATTCTCTCTGGTACTTAGTGCGTGGAATCCGGCATTTTATCTATATCTCTAAGTCATTATGTTGCTGCGTCCAAGATAAAGATCGACCTAAAAACTTTGGCAAATGAGTTCGCGTTGATGCCTCCGAGGAACAATTCCAAAATAGCGCAGGATTTAAGTAATTCCTTTGTTTGCAAAAGATTGGCGCTGATTTATTCCGATGTTTAAAATTTATTGCGTGGAATCAGGCGTTTATTATGTTTTTACGTCATATGTTACAACCCATCTGCATCCATGTAGAGATCAAGTCAGTTACAACCAAGGAGCAATTCAAAACAGCGCAAGGTTTTAGCGACCCTTCTTTGTTAAGACTGAAACTGGTTCATTCTGATCAAAACAATGACGTCACTGAGACCGGTGCATTCAACACACAGTGACTTAGAGATATAAATAAAACGCCGGATTCCACGCATTAAGCATCGGAATGAATCAGTTTCATTCTTTCTAAACAAAGAGACTTACTAAAACCTTGCGCTATTCCGGGATTGCTCTTCGGTCGCGCCAACACGTGAACTCATCGCCATTGTAGGCCGATGATTATTTTGAACACAATGGATTTGCAGCATAAAGACTTCGAGATATGAATAAAAGTCCTGGTTCCACGTATTCAATGGCATTCAAGTAATCGTGATGATTTATGATGATTTTATAAACACACAATAATAATAATGATATATTATGTGGAATATTTGTTAAAATATTTCTGAGATTTCTTCTAACACAATCTTCAAAAAAATTCTTATTTTTTCAAATATTTGAGATTTCTTCTTCTTCAAAAATTTTATTTTTTCGGAGAAGTACTTTTTTAGTTTATTTCTCTTAAAATCCTTTTTTATGTCTTCAGAGTTATGGTAAATATATTTTAAACGGGTCTTTTTTTAGGCAATTTTCTTAATAAAATCAATAAATGGTACTATTAAGTTGAGTAACCTTTTGTAAATGGATAATAATATTATTTTACATCCCTGCTGTCAGACAATATAGGTTACCTTCATTATTATTATATATAATATATATATATATATATATATATATATATATATATATATATATATATATATATATATATATATATATATATATATATATATATATATATATATATATATATATATATATATATATATATATATATATATATATATATTTATATATATATATATATATATATATATATATATATATATATATACAGTATATTATATATATATATATATATATATATATATATATATATGTGTGTGTGTGTGTGTGTTTTATATATATGCAACATGAATATTTAAACCTATTTGAAAACAGAATCATCTTATTTACAATTTTTATTTCTGTCATGACTTTCGGTTCCTTGGCTGTACCTACTTTTGTCCAAGTCTGGACAAATAGATGTAAACCTCCGTAAGAGATGCCCATCAAAATGTCCTCCGAAAGACATTCCTGTGTCCTCAGATCCTAAATGGGGACATATTTATGACCCTATATGATGTACAGACGGAGGTCCAGTAAACAAGATTCCTGGCCTAATTGCCTATTAAACAACAAAGAAAAAAATGCGCCGAAAGTTTCTTCCGGCGCTAACCGAGTTTTCTGTACAGCCGCTAGCGTATAATCCAAGGCCATCGAAAATAGATCTATCTTTCGGTGGTTTCTGCATAATACTGCATGAGCCGCGCCCACGAAACTTTTAACCACGGCCCGGTTGTGGCCTGTCCTATATCGTTGCCAGATGCATGATTTGGCTAACTTTGACCTTAAATAAATAAAACTACTGAGGCCAGAGGGCTGCACTTTAATATGTTTGACTGGAGGGTGAATGATCAACACACCAATTGCAGCCCTCTAGCCTCGGTAGTTTAAGATCTGAGGAGCGGACAGAAAAAGTGGGTGTGACGGGACAGACAAAGCCGGCACAATAGTTTTCTTTTACAAAAAATATAAAACAGTCCTTGTTATTTGCTGTTAATCTGATGTATAGGGAGAATCCTAAGTTCCTTTACCCATGATATTGAATAGCTTTGAATATCCTGGAAAACTAATGTTTTATAAGATCAATGCTTTATCATTATTATTATTATTATTATTATTATTATTATTATTATTATTATTATTATTATTATTATTATTATTATTATTATTATTATTCAAAAGACGAATTTATTCATATTGAACAAGAAAGCCACCAAAGGCCACTGACTTGAAATTCGACCTTCAAAAGAATATTATTGGTGTTGTTCATAAGAAAGGTAATGGGGAATGCAGAAGAGAGACCATATTAGAAAAACAGATAAATTAACAAATAAATAAATAAATGATGACATAATTAAAACGTTAAAATACAAGTTGAATTGTATTAGGGCAGCGAGGCCTTGATCTCCTCTTGAACCTGAAGAAGTTCCATTGTCCACTTTTCTCAGTAGGGAGGTTGTTCCACAGCCCGGCGGTGTGAGGAATAAAGAAAATGAAGAACAAAGATCTAGAAGAGGAACTCAGAGAAAATCCCACATTGGAACTAAGAAGTAACAGAATAGAAGAGGGAATGGATTTCAAGTAAAATTTTTAAACCTTCAGTGATGCCTACAGTGCGCCAGTGAGAGTGTAATGAAGTAACTATCAATCTCTGGGGTTCTTTATATATGCATTTATCATTTTTAAATACGATGACTACCAATTTATTTGTTCAATTCAAGGTTTTTCACGGATTTTGGGCAACATTTACATAAGATTTGCAACACACTTTCTATTTGCCTCAATCTTTAGTTCTGTGTGAGATTTGAATTCCTTTCCAACGACAGAATAAAACTGGTATATTTTTTCGTTAAATTGCACAAAATTTGCATAACGTTAGCTTCAGTCGCCTAAGTCTTCCAGTCTGAGCATGCGTGAAGTTTTCAATTTCCCTTTCCACAACAACGAAAATAAAACTGGTACATCTTCCAGTCTAAAGATAAAGAACAAATCAGCCCATTTCCATCTCAGAAATTCTTCTGACAATCATCACTGGTATTCGTTCGAGTGTAAGACTTCATTCCCCAAATTTCCAAGTACACATCACCCCATTTAGCCCTTCGTTGTGGCTTAGTCGGTAGGGCTTCAGACTGTCACTCGATGGGCGGAGTTCCATTCCCCGGCAGTAGCTGATGAAGATTTAGAGGAATTTTGTTTCTGGTGATAGAAATTCATTTCTCGCCATAATGTGCTTCGGATTCCACAATGGTTGTAGGTCCCATTGCTAAACCAATTGGTTCTTAGCCACGTAGAATATGTCAATCCTTCCGGGCAGCCCTCTCTGGGAGAGCTGTTAATCACCTCAGTGGTCTGGTAAAACTGAGCCACACTTAACTTTTTTTCACCCCTCCCACCATTTAGGAAATAGAAAAGCTTGTACATTACTAACCTCATCCCGTCTGCAATTAGGCTCCAGTAAAAATACTCCATTCAATTTATTACAGAGTCTCGTCAGCATTCATCCAGCAGCCAGTGCTCTAAAGGCCTGCTTGCTTGCCTGCTGCTTGTCATTAACGCTGAGACCGGAATAGATGATATCAGCTATTCCTTATTGGTCAGTCAGTGACTAAGGGATTTTTTCTGGAGAATTGATGATTCAACATTAACATAGCTTGGCTGTGTGTGTGTGTGTGTGTGTGTGTGTGTAGAGAGAGAGAGAGAGACTGAATATGAAAGGAGAAGAGAATTTCAGTGAATACAAAATTTTGAAGAGAGAGAGAGAGAGAGAGAGAGAGAGGAGAGAGAGAGAGATGCCTCTAAACCTCCCATTGCCTTCTTAAATACTATATTATTAAGCCCAATTTAGATAGGATTTTACACAGGCAATGCACATGGGAGAGAGAGAGAGAGAGAGAGAGAGAGAGAGAGAGAGAGAGGAGAGAGGAGAGAGAGAGAGAGAGAGAGAGAAGAGTGTACTTTAAATCATCAAGAGAGAATGCAGAGAAATCCTTTCATTCATTTACCTGTTCATTGCTGATGCATTTATGATAACAATTTCCACCTGGGCGGTCGTGTTGATCTTACGCCATATTATTTCTAAAAAATTCTTCCAAGTATATTTTCCCAGTATCGACGTGATTGGACTTAGGAATCGGTAATATACGGGACGCATTCTAAGAAATATCGCAACCGCCAACAAAACTCACGTGTTTCAGCCAGCTGCGCAATATTGATGCTGGAAAAAAAAATGATTGAATAAAATTCAAAGCCAATAAATGATCTATTTTCTCATTTCCAAGACAAGATCTGTCTCATTAATCTTGCTTAAATCAAACTGGCCTGTGTCATTTGAGAGGAGATTCTACAAACGAAAGATATTCCGAAATGTTTGATCTCGATCGGAGTGGACTTCATATTGTGGTCGTGTTTTCAAACTAGTTCGTTCGCTTACTATTATCATCTTATTACTATCATGGTCTCATTATCAGAACCTGCTTTGTTCGTTTCCAGTCGCTGAGACGGACTGGGAAACGTGGTCCCATTCGGACGATTTTTGGGTAATCTTCAATGCGGGTGATATTTACGTAAGGACAGGACACCGCCCCTTCCCCGCGGGACAATTCTGAACGTTTTTTGTTTATTCTTTTTCCTGATTGACATATGCATTTTATTTCTTTTTTTTTTAGTTTTCTGTAACAGAAAACTGTTAAAAGGGCTTTGTCTGTCCGTCCGCACTTTATTCTGTTTGCCTTTTTTCTGTCAGCACTTTTTCTGCCCGCACTTTTTTTCTGTCGCACTTTATTCTGTCAACACTTTTTTTCCGTCAGCACTTTTTTTCTGTCCGGCACTTTTTCTGTCCGCCCTCAGACCTTAAAAACTACTGAGGTTAGAGGGCTGCAAAATTGGTATGCTGATCATCCACCTCCAATGTCAAACATACCAAATTGCAGCCACCTCTAGCCTCGGTAGGTTCATTTTTATTTGAGGTTAAATTGCCATAATCGTGCTTCTGGCAACAATATAGGATAGGCCACTACCGGAGCCGTGGTTGAAGTTTCATGGGCCACAGCTCATACAGCATACACCGAAACCACCGAAAGATAGATCTGTTTCGGTGGCCTTGATTATACGCTGTGGTGGCTGTACAGAAAACTCGATTATGCCGGGAAGAAACTTCGGCGCATTTTTATTTGTTTTTTTAAGTTTGACACAGAGCAATTCCAGGTATGTGATATGGGATGATTTGGAGCTAAAAGATGGATTTCCCTGCATCGTCTCCAAATCTCGTTTTTCGTTAGGGGGCGGGGGGCTCTCTCCAAAAGGACCTGTGTGGTCCATTTGGCGGACTGGTTACCCAAATTGGACCACTGTTCGGTTCATCTTGTGGGCCATATTTATTCATTAGATTACAGCTCATTGTGTGTGTGCATATATATATATATATATATATATATATATATATATATATATATATATATATATATATATATATATATATATATATATATATATATGTATATATATATATATATATATATATATATATATATATATCTTTTTTAAAATAATACTGTACTTTTGTTTCATTGGCATTTTTAAACAAATACATTCTTGAATTTCTGTTTAATCTTATATTTTAAAATTTCATTTCTCACTTTGAGTCAATTTGTCGAAGCTACGGAATAAAAAAATACAATATACACTCTTTGTAATTCGCCAGTAGAACACACTTCGCCGCGCATATTAAGATGGTTTGAAACATTCTCAGTTTTAGTTTGGTGTGTATTTAAAATCATCATACGAATACACAAGGACACTAATAAGTGTATCGTCAGTGTGTATTCAGAGGCAGTGTTTTGGCTAACACTGGCAGGTTCCCTTAGTCCTTAAATAATTGAATGTAGGAGTATTTTCTATATATATATATATATATACCTTCTATATATATATATATATATATATATATATATATATATATATATATATATATATATATATATATATATGTGTGTGTGTGTGTGTGTGTATATATATGTATATACAGTACATATATACATATATATGAATTTGTTTCATAGATGGTGATTCTACAACCACAAGAAGCCGGTTTGAAATTCTGGTTTTGTCGAATCATAATTCCAGAATCCTTCTGAGAAAATTACCTGGTCTATGATTTTTTAAAGTTGCACGAAAACAATGTTTGTCAGCGTTTTGATTCTTTCATTCTTCTGCATTTATTCTTCTATATTCTTTATTTATTCTTGCATCTTCATTCTTCTATATTCTTTTTTCCTCTATATCTGGAACTGACGACCGAAAAACGCGAGTTTGGTTCATTTCGTGTCGGTCGCCAGTCATCCTCTTTCCCCCCGTTCGCAAATTCCTGAGATGGCAGTATTGCACCAGCCTGGCCATGCCTCTAGGCTAAGTTAAATTCGATAAGTATCTACTCAGTAATTTGGGTGTGGAAACATAATGAGATTATTTTCAAGAAAATTCTGTGGCTAGTTTTTAGATATGGCGTTCCTCTTTTTTAGGGAAAGAGTCCCGGTACTCGGTTACGTCTCGGGAAAATGCTCCCTTCAGTTTCGGAGCAAACGCAAGCTTTAGGACGGAGAGGTGAAACTAGTATTCATGTGACATAATAAGATATCTTATTATTATTATTTGTTATTCAGAAGATGATCCTCATTCATATGGAACAAAGCCGACAAAGGGCCACTGACTAGAAATTCAAGAAGCTTCCAAAAGGAATTCTATGGTGTTCATGAGAATAAGATACGGAAGGTAATGAGACATACAGAGTAGAGACCAGTATCAGAAAGGGGACAAATGAATTAACAAATTAATAAATAAAATAAATAGCTAGAAAATGTAAGTAAATCATCGAAATGCAAGGAGAATGGTTTCAGGACAGTAATGTATTGCATCTTCGCCTGAACTTCTGAAGAAGGTCAGTTACAAAAACCTCAGTACTGGAGGCAATTCCACAGTCCACTCATGCAAGATGAATTCCATTGTACTGATCATGTCCTCCAGTTAGGAACTCTCGGGAGACTGTCTGGGAATAAAGCTGATAAAAACAAGTAAATAATGCGACGAAGTTTCTTCAGCGCGATCGAATTTTCTGTACAGCCGCTACGGTGTATAATCAAGGCCGCCGAAAATAGATCTATCTTTCGGTGGTCTCGGTATATCGCCAAGGAGTCGTGGCCGTGAAACTTTATCCACGGCCCGGTGGTGGCCTTTCTATATTGTTGCCAGAAGCATGATTATGGATAACTTTAATCTTAAATAGAATAAAAAAAACTACTAAAGCTAGGGGGCTGCAATTTGGTATGTTTGATGATGATTGGAGGGTGGATGATCAACAGAACAATTTGCAGCCCTAGCCTTAGTTTTAAGATCTGAGGCGGACAGAAAAGTGAGGACAGAAAAAAGCTGACAGAAAAGTGCGGACAGAAAAAAGTGGACAGAAAAAAGTACGGACAGAAAAAAGTGTGACAGAAAAAAGTTTTGACAGAATAAAGTGCGAACAGAAAAAGTGCGAACAGAAAAAGTGTGGACAGAAAAAGTGCGGACAGAAAAAGTGAACAAAAAAGTGCGGACAGAAAAAGCCCGGACAGAAAAAAGTGCGGACGAAAAAGTGCGGACAAAAAAGTGTGGCCAGAAAAATTCCGGACAGGAAAAGTGCGGACAGACAAAAGTGCGGACAGAAAAGTGCGGACAAAAAGTCGGACAGAAAAAGTGCGGACGGAGAGACAAAGCCGGCACAATTCTGATCATCTTTTTAGATAATATTATCTTCCCAGACTGTATCATCACAGGCTTGCCATTCCATACGTAGTGCTGCATCATATTTGCTGTTCATTTTAACAATCTTTCCCTGTTCTATTGTAAGTTTTAGGTACTACACAATTTTCAAAACCTTTTTATTCATGCTGTGATCAAATTTGGAATGGCCTTTAACCTACTGTTGGGTCGTATCTACAGAAGTTCAGAATTTTTGTAAATATGTTTTATTTTTTCTTTTTGTTGAGCAGAGTTAGCTTGAGTGTTAAATCATTGTTTTATTTGGTATTTATTTTATTTTACAGTGTTAATTTATCTGTTATTTATTTTACCTTTATTTTTTTAGTTCTCTTTTATAGTTTTTCTATACTGTTCAATTTCGTTTCTGTACTAGTGTCCTTTCCTTACTGAGGCCGTAGGTTTGCAATTAGCTCTGCTTTTCCAACTAGGAGAGAGAGAGAGAGAGAGAGAGAGAGAGGAGAGAGAGAGAGAGAGGGAGAGAGAGAGGGAGAGAGTGGGAGAAGACAACCTTGCAAATCAGTATGCTACATGGTGAAAAATTTAACTCATCAAGCACTCACAAATGTGTTTCTTCAGAGACTCTAAAAGGTGCTTAAAATACATAAGGGATCGAGATGAGGCAGGATCTTCGTCAAGGCTCTTCATCAACGTCCTTGTCCACTTTTTCGGGCTCAAAAAGTCCTCAGTGCACCTATGCAACCCCCTCCTGAGAGAGTCTGGAAGAAGATTCCAGACGGAAGGTGACTTTGAGCCTTGCTCTGGAATTCCATCTGGGACGCCTGATCAGTATTCTTATGGGAGTCCTGCCATATAGTGGGTTACGTAGGATCTTTGGTTATAGGCTACGTAGGATTTCTGTTACTTAGCAAAGGAACCGCCGTCGTTCCTCGACCCTGAAAAAAAAAAAAACGGAAATCTCAGAATTTCTGACTGTCATTAAGGCCTCTTCCTTCCGCAGTACAGACTGGCTTCTTGTAGCCCTCCCCCTGAGCTGTGGCCAGGACGGTCTCAGGGCGTTTTGATATGCTGATCCAACTGTCCAGTACCGCGAAAAGAGCAACAACGGCGTCAGTGTTACCCGTGTGAAAGTTTGACAAAGTGTGGAATGCCGCCACCCTGATTGCCATTCGATACATGAGCGCTAGGTGGACTGCGTCATGTGCCAGTACAGACCCTTGTCATCATGAGTATTTCAGAGGACTGTTCTTACAGTGATGAGGTTTCAAAGGACTGTCCTTGCAGTATGAGGAGGTTCTCCAAGGAACAATCTTGAAAGCAGTGAGGTCTTCAGAGATAATTCTTACAGTAATGAAAGTTTTCAAAGGATCATTCTACTGTAATGAGGTTTTAAAGGAAAATCTCATTGCGATGAAGTTTCAAAGGACTGTTCCTACAGTAATGAGATTTTCAAGGATTATTCTTGCAGTAATGAGTTTTCAAGAACAATTATGATAGTCAGGAGGTTTCAAAGAACAGTTATGATAGTAATGAGGTTTTCAAATGATAACTCCTAGAGGAATGAGGTTTTCAGAGAACAATTTGTGCGATAATGGGGTTTCAGAGGACAATTCTAATGGTAATGAGGTTTTCAGAGAATAATCTTATTGTGCAATGAGCTTTTCAGCAGGTAACTCTTAAGAGAAATGAGGTTCTCAAGGGATAGATCTTTAAGTAACAGGGTTTTCAAAAAAACATTCTGCCCCTCAGATCTTAAAAACTCCTGAGGCTAGAGGCTGCAAATTGGTATGTTGACCATCCGTCACTCCAATCATCAAAAGTACCAAATTGCAGACCTCTAGCCTCAATGAGTTTTTATTTTATTTAAAGTTAAAGTGAGCCATAATCATGCGTCTGGCAACGATACAGGCCAGGCCACCCACGGACCGTAGTTAAAGCTTCACGGGCCGCGGCTCATACAGCATATACCGAGACAATCAAAAGATAGATCTATTTTCGGTGGCCTTGATTATACGATGCAGAAAAACTTCTCACTTGTTTCAGTGTGACCAGTATTTTTAATAGTATTTTTACCGACTCTCTCTTATATTATTATATTATCAGTTTATGAGGTCATTTTTGAAAGTGATAAGCAATTTCCTGTATTCCTAAACTGTAACATTTTTATTATTTTTCTCTTGTAATAAATGTAAACAAAACAATCAGTGAAACAATGTCTAATTGTTACAATAGCTGCAACAAAAGTAACAACAGTTACATGTACAATTTAACTGTAACCAGTATCTGAAACTTGCCAGCAAGAAAGTAACAAACCGTTACGTAACAGTTTAACTGTAACAATATCAGACAGTTGCCAGCAACAAGAGTAACAAAAAGTTACGCAACAACAGTTTCATTGTAACAATATCATAAATTTACAGCAACAAAAGTAACAAAGTTACGTAACAATTTAACTGTAATTTATTTCATAACAGCACCATAGCAGAAAATAACAGTATCAGAAGAATTTTGCCAGCAACAAAAAGTAACAAAAAGCTACGTAACAGTTTAACTGTAAACAATATCAAAATTTGCCAGCAACAAAAGTAGCAGAGTTACGTAACATTTATCTGTAACAATATCAGAAATTTCATAACAGCACCATTGTGACACTGTTTTAATTGTAACAATATCAGAAATCCTGCCAGCAACAAAAGTAACACCCATTACGCAATACACACCACCCAACTGTATAACAACATCAGAACCCTAGCTATAACAAAAGTAACAAAAGTAACAAGCGTCTTAGCTGAACTTATGAACAATATTATTGCAACTTCACCTGTGCTTATTTTTAACGGTGTTTCCTCAACTTGTTTGTGAGTGTTTGTGAAAACTATTGCTAATAGATCCGTTTGTGAATGTTTGCTTGAAAACCACTGCTTATATAGATTTTTGTCAATGTTTAGAAAACTATTGCTCATATATGTTTTTATGAATGTTTAAACTTCTTTACACAGATCCGTTTGTGAATGTTTCAGAAACCATTGCTAATAGATCCGTTTGTGAATGTTTGTGAAAACTATTGCTCATATATGTTTTTGTTAATGTTTGTGAAAGCTAGTGTTAACAGACCCTTCTGTGGATGTTTTGCAAACTATTGCTCATAGATCCGTTTGTGAATATTTGTGAAAACTACTACTCACAGCTTAAACGTCCGCTCCGAAAAAGAGCAAAAGATTATAAAACTTAAATTAGGGAAACAGTAATAAGTGACAATAAAAATAACTAAACCTAAGATGATAAGAAAATAAAATAAAAATACTGGAGTGCTTGAAATCAGAGATGGAATATTAACAATGAATTTGAAATTTGAAAAAATGCGTATTTTCAAGTGATTCAATACGAAATCAATGCAATAAATTAGATTAGTGGTTCCTGATCTGAGGGCGCGTCCCACCACCTAGGGCGGCATCAGCAATTTCCTGGGAGGGAATTTTAATCATAGATGCAAGGGGGCTTGGGGGAAGGACCAACTTTTGAGGGGCGGTCATAAAAAGCTTAGGAACCACTGAGTTAGATAACAAAATGAGCCGTTGAGAGTTAGTGATGAAATTTAGCTTTTCATTTTAAATATGTATTTCTTGTCAGGTGTTTTTCTTAAACTGTCTTCTTGGCCTGAAAAAATGCCCACTTTCGGGAATGCTGGGGACCCTGAGATTATTCAATTCTGAGTGACGTCATCATACCCGGCCGGCAATGTGCTTTTTCATCCTTGTCCTGAAATTAGAGAGAAAAAATTATTGGTTAGTATTTGAAGTATTGATTCTGATAAAGGAAATATTCATATACATAAGTATAAGTAACTGATTTTTCTAATAGCTTTTTACTTAACAAGTTGCTTGATTTATTGTCTACCAATATCTAAAGGGAAGTGAATGTGTTAAAGAATTATTTATATATATGTACATATATATAGAGAGTTGATTTTCCCATAGACATTTACTGCACAAGTTGTCTGACTTCTCAAATACTTTTTCCTTTTTTAATGATAAAAACAGATTTTCTTATAGACATGTGACCATTCTTCTTGGGATATAAAGCACTGGCCTGACTTAGCATATTAAAAACAAATTGAATATTAAAATAATCACTTCATTTTGTAATGCAATGCAGACGCCTTCAATTCAGATTGCAGAAAGCCATAAATTTAAAAGTCCAAACACAAATAGGAACAGACAGAAGACATATTTTTTAGACAGGTCATTGCATGGTCCTAAGACCAGTCTACAGGTATTCATGAGAGAGAGACAGAGAGCGAGAGAGTTGAATTGCAGGTGAAACAGTGCAGATTACTTCCAGGAAAGAGAGAGAGAGAGAGAGAGAGAGAGAGAGAGAGAGGGCTGAATAGCAGGTGAGACGTGTAGTGCAGATTACTTCCATGAGAAAGAGAGAGAGAGAGAGAGAGAGAGAGAGAGAGAGAGAGAGAGAGAGAGAGAGAGAGAGAGCTAAATTGCAGGTGAGACATAGTGCAGATTTACTTCCATGAGAGAGAGAGAGAGAGAGAGAGAGAGGTGAATTGCAGGTGAAACAGCGCAGATTCCTTCCATGAGAGAGAGAGAGAGAGAGAGAGAGAGAGAGAGAGAGAGAGAGAGAGAAGGAATGTCCATAACACCAGAATGAAACTGCATTTTCTATACTCACTGGGAAGGGACTGGTATCCCTACTGCCGAATTGGTGAGTGCCATACCTGGTGGCACCCTTCTCCTCTCTCCCGGTTTTCTTCTTCTTTCCAAGTTGATGAATCCTGGCGCCAACGGAAGCTACGGCGATCGCCAACGCCAGGAAAATAAGCCAGAACTGCAACGAGAGATTCGAAGTTTTAAACACAAAATGTCAGTAGAGTGTTCTGGGCAGAGGCTTTGACACATTCTGGAGCACGAGTTTCACAAACAGAGAGTGTCTGTAGTGTATTCTAGGCAAGGTTTTGACGCATTCTGGATCATGAGTTTCACAAACAGAGAATGTCTGTAGTGTATTCTAGGCAAGGCTTTGACGCATTCTGGATCACGAGTTTTGCAGACAGAGAATGTCAGTTGTGTATTCTAGGCAAGGCTTTGACGCATTCTGGAGCATGAATTTCGCAGAGAATGTCAGTATTCTAGGCAAGGCTTTGACGCATTCTGGATCATGAGTTTCGCAAACAGAGAATGTCTGTAGTGTATTCTAGGCAAGGCTTTGACGCACTCTGGATCACGAGTTTCACAAACAGAGAATGTCTGTAGTGTATTCTAGGCAAGGCTTTGACGCATTCTGGAGCATGAGTTTCGCAAAGAGAGAATGTCAGTTGTGTAGCCTATTCTAGGCAAGGCTTTGACACACTGTGGATCATGAGTTTCGCAAACAGAGAATGTCAGTAGAGTGCTCTAAGAAAGACTTTTAACATATTCGGATTCTGGGTTTATATAGTTTCGTAAACAAAGAATGTCAGCAGGAGATTCTAAGAAAACCTGACGCACACATTCAGTAAAGTATTCTAAGATAGGCACTGAAGTACTCTGGGTTCATTCATTTCGAAGTATGAGGCAAAATATTCACTAAACTTGGTACGAATCTATGTACTTGATTTTGAGGGGTTTCTGTGTTTGGTTGAAAAAAATACTCTAGAACAGAACGATACTCACTGCTTTAAAATTCATGATGATGAAGTGCTTGAAGACTGTTCTCTTGTTCGACCTGAAAAAAAAAAAAGAAAAAAATATATAAACAGAGATATACTGGACTTGAAATGAGTATGGAATTTAGGCCAGCGGCCAAGCACAGCACTTGGACCTATCAGGTCTTTCAGCGCTGGAACGAAAATTGACAGCAAAAGGTTTGAAAGGTGTAACAGGAGGAAAACTCAAAGCAGTTGCACTGTCAATCAATTATTAGGAGAGGGTTGAGGAAAGTAAGAAAGAAGAAAGAATATGAAAGGAGGCACAGTAATAGGAGTTTAACCAATTGGTTCTTAGCCACGTAAAATAAAATTATCTAATCCTTCAGGCCAGCCTAGAGAGCTGTTAATCAGCTCAGTGGTCTGGTTAAACTAAGGTAAACTTAACTTTTAAAGGGGTTGTAGCTAGGTAAGCCTATATACCTTGGGACTGACCAAGGTCTATAGATTAAGATTTGACCATTACACCCAGCGGCTGTGTAAAGGGTTATAAAAAAAATTATAATACTAATAATTATCAGCAGATATCAGCCTTGAAGAAAAGAGAATCTTAAGAAGGACTGAAAAGACCCTATATAAAAATCAATTATTATTTCTAACGTACTTTACCGGGGCGTTTCATTACATTCAAAGCAGCAACTGCTACAAGCCTTAGTGACAGCGTCCGTGGAATATATACGGAACTTGAATACTTAATAGCACACACACACATACACCTCGCCAATACAAATGCCATATGGTCTCTGAAATCAGCATTCTATAGTCGATGCGTCTAGCGCCCGAGGAGGATTTCTGTTTGCTGATATTGTTCGCTCTGAGAGACAGCTACCCACCCAGTAGTACAACCTGGTTGCGCAGGCGCCCGTTGCGCATGCGCGCAGACGTGCAACCATCTTGGAAATGTTGACCCATCAGTTAGGAATAAAGAAAATGACATCTTGGTAATATCGGGGACGGTAGCTATATGTCCCTAACATTGGCCTTGTTGAGTGGAACCTCTATAGACTCTCTCTCTCTCTCTCTCTCTCTCTCTCTCTCTCTCTCTCTCTCTCTCTCTCTCTCTCTCTCTCTCTTTGGGCTTAGGAAAAAAAAATGGTATCTTAGTAATATCGAAGAAGGCAACCATATGTCTTAACATTGACCTTGTGTAAAGGAACTTCTATAGTGTGCCTCTCTCTCTCTCTCTCTCTCTCTCTCTCTCTCTCTCTCTCTCTCTCTCTCTCTCTCTCTCTCTCTCTTTGGGGTTAGGGAAAAAATGTTATCTTAGTGATATCAGAGAAGGCAACCTTATGTCCTTAACA
>NC_089741.1:32987377-33025380 GCF_040412425.1 Macrobrachium rosenbergii
GATTCATCATGTGAATAAATAATAATAATAATAATAATAATAATAATAATAATAATAATAATAATAATAATAATGAAATCAGAGTATGGAAACACGTTTTTTACTATGCCAGAGTAGCGGAAGGCTAGACCTACGTAACTGAGAGATTTCAGTCGAGATTGTCTGGTGAATGTGTAACGTATTAATTTTAAACGGTTCAAAGTTATTTTATTTTTGTCCGATAAATCATTAGATGCTTTCTTTTTTTTTTTTTTTTTTGGTACAGTGACATTACATACTTGAGGAAATTGCTGTTATATACAACTTTCGAGTTCTGGCTGACATTTTTAATGGCTGGTTAAGGCTGATTTGTTCCAATCGTCTACGTCGTTAAACAACGTTCTAATGTATTTAGCGTTGTATGGTGAAAAGATTTGTTTCTCATTCGTGAAAAGATATGGGCGGGGTTTTGGATATGGGGCTGTTGGGAAGTTGTAGGAGCTGTAATGAAGATATATTTAATACTGGATAAGAAGGCACAATAAAGTAAAGTGAAGATTGAAATTGAAATGTTTCAGGTACTAGGTCTAGAAGGAAAGCATGGATACTGGAACTGTTGAAGGCAATCTGATGGGAGGGGGAAATAATGCCAAAAGACTATAGGAAGAAAGTCTGATGGTAAATGTTTGAAGAAGGTAGAACAGTATTATGGAGTGTGAAGTAATTAGAGAGGATAAATTAAAGGGAGATGTAGGTAGGCCTACAATTAATATGGCCTCTACATTTACAGGAAGAGACTCTGAAGGTCTACTGTTCGTTTTATAGACCTAGAGTATGCATTTGATAGAAGGCAAAGCGAGATAGGATATTTGTATTTAAGAAAGGAAAATGTCACATATGGTTAGGATGGTTGCAATGATGAGTTCAAGAACAAGGACAAAAGTAATGAAATCTGACGAAAACAAAGGTTTGAGGTCAGAGTTGGTGTACATCAAAGGAGTGGCATTACCCCATTTCTGTTTGTGCTGCTTATGGATGTATTGAGTGAAGGGATTAGGAATCAGAATCTCTGGAATTCATGCTGATGATGGATGTATTGAGTGGAGGGATTAGGAATGAGAATCTCTGGGATTTTGTATTGGTTATGGATGCATTGAGCGGAAGGGTTAAGAATGAGAATCTGGGGAATTCCCTTGCACTGGTTATGAACGTATTGGGTATGAGAATCTCTAGGATTTTGTACTGGTGATGGACCCATTGAGTGAAGGGATTAGGAATGAGAATCTGGGATTTTGTACTGGTTATGGATGTACTGAGTGAGGGGATTAGGAATGAGAATCTCTAGGAATTATATGCAGATGAGCTGGTGGTTATGGCACAGACGGAAAAAGATTGCAAAAGAAGGCTTAGTGTCTGGCAGGAATCACTTAAATAAGATGGTATGGAGTATATAAATGTGGGCTTATTCTAAGTGACGTTATGGCGTCCACCAAGCAAGCAGAGTATTAGGTTATTTGTACAGGAAAGGAGAAGTCTAGATTCAAAGAGAACTTCATGCATACTTAGGCCTGATCAACTTCAGCCAAGATATGAAGTTGTGATTGAAAGCAGGGTAATAAAGATAGCTTATTTACTTTAAATAATTTTATCTTTGTGATAATTTCGACGCAGATGGATCGTAATTGCGCATTCTATCCGTTATATATATTTTATTAACCCCGTATAATTTTGGCTGGGTGAAATTTTTGAATAATCGAGGGGACCATAAAATACCATTGATATCAACTAATATCTCTCAAAGTTTCAACTAAAAGCATTATTAAGCCGTTAAGAGGCCATGTGACCATTGAAATAATCTAGTAACAAATAAACAGTAATTTGGAATAAATCGCATGTTATCAAGACCAATCTATCTAATTTAATGTTATAATAGAACAAAGGAGCATAGGAATAATGTATATATACATATTGTTGCTTCATGTGCAGTTTCTTTTACAGTAAGACTGAATAGCGAGAATAGGCCTAGTTGTTTCTAAACACTTTGATGTAAAATATACTTGTCTGAGTTGCATATTAGGTCAGTTTACCCTCTAGGTTATAATATGTGTATTTGAAAACCTAGTTCTTAATTTTTTTATTTTTATTTTTGGAAACTTCTAAATGGTTTCTCCATTTCTGGCCAGTCCTCCAGAAATTAAATTTTGAGAGCTCTTTGAATAATAATAATAATAATAATAATAATAATAATAATAATAATAATAATAATAATAATAATAATAATAATAATAATAATAGGCAAAAATCATATAAAGTGACTTTTTTTTTCTAGGATATTGGCTTTAAGTGCTCTGTAGTGAATCACTGGAGAAGTGAGATAAATGTATTTCAGTCCTACCAAAGGTCTCTCTCTCTCTCTCTCTCTCTCTCTCTCTCTCTCTCTCTCTCTCTCTCTCTCTCTCTCTCTCTCTCTCTCTCTCAGAAGTTATGCACTGAAAGACTTCAGACTTAACCACAAGTATTAGAATGAGAACGGCATTTTTAACCTTTCCGATGAACGATCTCTCTCTCTCTCTCTCTCTCTCTCTCTCTCTCTCTCTCTCTCTCTCTCTCTCTGGAAACTTTAGACCTAACCATTATTATTATAAGAATAACAACGCTATTTTAACCTTCCAGACGTGCGATCTCTCTCTCTCTCTCTCTCTCTCTCTCTGTGAAAACTTTAGACCTAACCACAAGTATAAGAATAATAAATCTATTTTTAACCTTTCAGATGTACGATCTCTCTCTCTCTCTCTCTCTCTCTCTCTCTCTCTCTCTCTCTCTCTCTCTCTCTCTCTCTCTCTCTCTCTCTCTCTCCCCTAGGACGTGTAGAGGCTTACATTAAAGTATAGTTTTCAAAGAAATATATTGTAGCAACCATTAATTTTATGATCACTATATTCATCAGGTATACTATTGCAGTATGTGAGTATTGGTAGTACTATATCAAAAGGTATAGTACACTCTTGAACTAAATATGGTGATTAATGGAACACGAAACTGATTTACTCCATGAATGCGATTTTTTACGTAACTTTAAAATAAATTTTAGACCCTTTATACAAATATCTCACGGGTGTTGCAGTGTACTGAAGACGTAGGCCTAATATTGATTGTTAGAGCCAAAGGTGTTAAAAGGGCGTTAGGCTTTATATAGTCTTTTTCCATAAAAAGTTAACTGTTTTTATTATTTTTTTAATCGACTACATTTTAGTGATTACTTAAAACGTCTTCATGAAATGTTTGTTGCATTTTATAAGCTGTAGTTATGATATTCGTAGCCAGATTTTAATAATCAGATTTAAAAAAATATCACAGGTTTATTTTGATCACGATTAAAAATATCCGTTGAAATGTGAAATGTTAAGTTCTCATCAGACCAGTTTCCAGTTGGTACCACTCGACAAAGGAATGTTTGGAATGGGAATAGCTTCAGTCAGCATTCCAAAAGTTGTAGCATGAGACTGGAAGTTTTAAAGCATAGTTAAATATATTTAAATGTCCCCATATAGGTATGATCAGAATTTAATTTGGAGGAATTATCAGACCAGTTTCAGTTAGTACTATTCGACAAAGGAATGTTTTTGGAATGGGAATAGCTTGTCAGTATTCCAAAAGTTGTAGCATGAGGATAGTTAAAGATATTTAAATGTCCCCATGTAGGATATAATCAGTCTTTAGTTTTCAAGGGTTATGAATCCCATTCGTGCACTTATAATAGGCCTATGCACGTGCAAAACTTAATTTATTTAAGAAATTAAAACTCCTCAGTTTTTCCCTGCATCTCAACTGCAACTTGGCTCTTAGTCTAATTCCTTGGTCCTCGTGCTGTTAATATGAAGGTGCTATAATTTCGTAGGGAATCTGAAAGAATAATAATGGAAATTATGATCTATATTTTACCTTTTGAAAAAGAACCTTTGTAGACCTATGTTCTGGCATGGCAGTGATTCTTTCTTTTGCGATTTGCTTTATATATTAGTGTTGGACTTTAGGAAGCCAGTGGCGACGGCATTCGTTTATTTTTCGTTCGTTACTGAACTTTTGACAAAAGTGATGTGAACATTCTGTTGCAATATTTTCTAAACTGAATTGAACTTCTATTCCATGTGAACAATTCAGTGATTTGTTGGTTTTGACTTGAGTGTTGAGTTTTTTGTTTTTAATGATTCGAGCATTATTTTGCATTATTGCCATATACATATAGCATTTGACTGTAATTTTCATAAAGTTTTTACCATTAACCAAACTTCATAATGCAAAGTTGCTTGACGTTACCATTAACCAGTACTTCATAATGTTCTAAAGCCAGTACTTCTTATTGCTCTTAAAACCAGTATTTCATATTGTCCCTAAAACCAGTACTTCATACTGTTCTTAAGTCTAGGCCAGTACTTCATATTGTTCTTAAGTCTGTGTAAAAATAAATATCAATTGTTTATACTTTCAGGAATATACAGTCGTGTTACCCAAGATGGCACTGATGGTGATTGAGAATGGAAGTCATTACAGCTAAGACGATGGTATACTAATGGAAGGTGGTGGATGGAAACCAGACTGAGGGGCTCTACTGACGATGGGAGCATGCAAGTGGAAACCAGACTGATGGTACTAACGGGAGCTCACGAATGGAAAGAAGAGTGATGGTACAGACTGATGGTACTAACGGGAGCTCACGAATGGAAAGAAGAGTGATGGTACAACCCAAGATGACGGTACTGATGGAAAGTCGTGAATGGAAACCAGGCTTCTGCCCACAGAGGATGGTACTAAATGGGTACTAGACTGATTACTACTGGGAGCTCGCGAATGGAGGTCTAACTGATTGGCACATGACGGTACCCACTAATTGAAAACCATTACCAACCAGGGTAATGTGGTTGGTTTCTCTTGAGCCTTGCTTTGTTAACCACTGGTTACTACCATAATGCCAATATGATATGTACAGTATTTTTTAGGAATATTTACTGATACCTTGTGATCTATAGTAATGCCATTGCTGTACATTATAGTTTCTAAAATTTAATTTTTCTCTGCATTCCCCATCTTTGAAAAATTTTTCAGAAACCTTAAAAAAAAAGATAATTAAATTTTTATTTAACTGCTTTACAAGTAGATAACTGACAAAGTCAAAACTAATGCAACTGACTTACTGAAATTAAATTCAGTACATACTAACATAAAACAAAATTATACAAGAACTGAATTGTAACAAACTAAAACCTGCTAATACAACATGAACTGAAATGTAAACTAAAACCTCTAATTACATTGAGCTGAAAAGTAACTGACCCACAACGAAGCGAAGCAAAAAAAAAAAAAAAAAAATAAAAAAAAAATTCAAATGTGTGGCGTCCAGAAATCTTTTAAATCATTGCCCTGGATTACCGGCTACTAAAATAATGTTTCCTTCGACTCTTCGATCTTGCTCAGGTGCTCTATATTGCTGGGTTGCTCAGAGAGCGTTGCTAAATGGTTGCTCTGCTATCTCGGTAGCTGTTATCTCGCTTGGTTACTCAGGTAGCTGTTATCTTGCTCAGTAGCTCTGCTATCTGTCCCGGTAGCTGTTATCTTGCTCTGCTCTTGCTCTTGCCATCTTGCTTCGTTCCTCTTTTTATTCCTGTGTGTCAGAGGGAATCTAGTTAATACAGGATATAACGGAAAATCTAATTACAAACGAATTAAGACGAAAATCTAATTACAAATGAATCAAGACAAGTAGGATAGTACTAAGCCAACTGATAACTGACAGTCTAAAGTAGTACAGTACTTAGCCAATGAACACGAGAATCTAAACTTAAACATTCCTTAAAAACACGATGATGGAAATAAGAGATTCCTTCCTCGTGCATTCAGTCTTGCTATATTGAAAGAAAACCATTTAAAAATCCCCAAAGGCTTCATGAGGACTATTTTAATGCATCCTCACAGGCAAGTAATAAACAAAGGTCTCCTTCCATCTGCCGATAAGGACAATGTCCTCATGGAGGCTTCGTGAGAAATTCAAGTGGTTTTCTTACAATGTGTCAAGACTGAATACCGAAAACAGTTATGTATTCTCATTGTATCCCACATGATATCTTACAATGTGTCATGACTGAATACCCATGAAAACAGTCATGTACTCTCATTGTATCCCCATGAAAACAGTCATGTACTCTCATTGTATCCCCATGAAAACAGTCTTAATGTATCCTCACTGCATCCGTATTTAAAGTTTTAAATTGCAGTTAGTCATTTCTACAAATTACAATACTTTCGTGAATAGTTTTTTTTAAATCTAAAAGCTTTACAGAATTAAAATGATCCATTCATTTCTACAAATTACAATACTTTCGTGAATAGTTTTAAACCTAAAAAGCTTTACAAATTAAAATGATCCATTTAACATAAGCTGAATGCAATATACCATACCAAAAAAAAAAACAATGCCTTTGTATATTTCCTAACCCCTTTTTCCTATGACCTTTTAATTCCCTTTCTATGCCTATATCAATTTTTAACACCTTTTCCTATGCCTATATCAATTTTTAACCCTTTCCTATTCCTATGCCTATTCCTATTATTTTTTTCAATTCCTTTTCCTATGCCTATGTAATTTTTTAAACCTTAAGCAAAGCTGCAGAAAAATATTACGTAATTTAAACTTTTGTGCTAATCTGACAATTTGCAACAAATATAGCAGGTTAACGAGAGAGAGAGAGAGAGAGAGAGAGAGAGAGAGAGAGAGAGAGAGAGAGAGAGAGAGAGAGGTCGCAGGGAACCAGAACCAACCAGGGCATCGTTTTCTTTCGGATTTAGAAGAAAACGGGAAAAGTTATTAGGTGACTTATGAAATTAGTCGCATTTACGTCCTGAGACTTCAGCAAATTCAATTTGGAAAATTGATTTAAGTTTCTTGTGCATTAATTATAAAAAATCGCACAATTACAAATGATTTATTTCTTATATTGCTTTCAGTATACATAGTGTGTGTGTTATATGAATTTGGAATTGAAGGCCTATTGCTCCTTTTTTTCGAGTTACGAAGAGTACAAGGGAAAAATATGCACAACGAGAGAGAGAGAGAGAGAGAGAGAGAGAGAGAGAGAGAGAGAGAGAGAGAGAGAGAGAGAGAGAGAGAGAGAGAGAGAGAGAGAGAGAGAGAGAGAGAGTGTGTGTGTGTGTGTGTGTGTGTGTGCGTCATATCAAGGGATAAAGAATAAATAAAATCTTGCGTTGAATGAAAGGTTCAAACTAAAGACAAAATTCCACAAAGAGTTAAATTTGGTATAAGCCAATTGTGCACTAACACTGTTTCCCCATTAAGTTTTCTTTTTTCCCTACAAAAGTAATTTTTGGACAAGGGTTCCCTACTTCAGAGAAACAAATAGCCATTGCCCCTCAAACACACCAACCAATTTTAAGGGTCAGCTGGAATACTGAACAACTTTCCCTCTATAAACTTAGGCTAATGCTACTTAGTACCATCTTTCCCTCTATTATCTTAGGCTAATGCTGCTTAGTATCAAATTTCCCCTCTATAAACTTAGGCAACTGCAGTCTAGCATCAATTTTCCCCTCTATAAACTTAGGCTAATGCTGCTTACAGTAGTATCAAAACTTTCCCTCTATAAACTCAGGCAATTGCTGCCTAGTATCAACTTCCCCTCTATAAACTTAGGCTAAATCTGGTTAATATCAACTTTCCCTCATAAACTCAGGCAATTGCTAAAACTTTCCCTCTATAAACTTAGGCTAAATCTGGTTAATATCAACTTTCCTCTATAAACTCAGGCAATTGCTGCCTAGTATCAACTTTCCCTCTATAAACTTAGGCTAAATCTGGTTAATATCAACTTTCCTCTATAAACTCAGGCAATTGCTGCATAGTATCAACTTTCCTCTATAAACTTAGGCTAAATCTGGTTAATATCAACTTTCCCTCTATAAACTCAGGCAATTTGCTGCCTAGTATCAACTTTCCTCTATAAACTTAGAGTTAAATCTGTTGCTTAACTATCTTGGCAATTGCTGGTATCAACTTTCCTCTATAAACTTAGGCTAAATCTGGTTAATATCAACTTATAAACTCAGCTTTCAGCCTAGTATCACTTTCCTCTAAACTTAGGCTAAATCTGTTAATATCAACTTTCCTCTATAAACTCAGGCAATTGCTTCAACTTTCCTCTATAAACTTAGGTTAATGTTGCTTAGTATCTTGAAGGTTTCAACTGGGTTTAACTTTCTAGCTTTCAAGTTACCACTAAACCTGTTATCAATTATGCTTCAAGTTTCAAGTTTCAGCAGAAAGTTTCAGGTTTCAGCGAAAGTTTCAAGTTTCAGCGAAAAGTCTAAAGTTTCAGCTTAAAGTTTCAAGTTTCGGCGAAAGTTTCAAGTTTCATGAAAGTTTCAAGTTTCAGCGAAAGTTTCAGAAGTTTCAGCGAAAGTTTCAGTTTCAGCAAAAGTTTCAAGTTTCAGTGAGACCCCATTCTACAACATAACAGACTTTAAAAATTCTAGACTGGCCCTTGAGAAGTTTCTTCGATAAAGATAACCTTGAAGTCTAAATACTCTTAAAACATTAAGGATCTTTCTACAATTTTTTTAGGCCGAAGGCCAAGTGCTGGGTCCTCTGAGGTCATTTAGTACTGAAATGGAAATTGACAGTAAAAGATTACAAAGGTGTAACAGGAGGGAAACCTCAAAGCAGTTGCACTATGAAACAATTGTTAGAAGAGGGTGGAATTTAAGATGGAAAAGAGAGAATATGAAAGGAGGTACAGTATAGTGTACAGATAGCAAGGGTTGCAGCTAGGAGCCGAAGGGACACTGTACAGAACCCTAAGTAATGCCTACAGTGCACCGTGCGTGAGGTGCACTGATGGCTCTAACCCCTATGGGGCAGATTTCCTTAGGACTAAATTATCAGGCTAAAAAATCAATGAAATTATTACTTTTAAGACTGGACCCCTTAAGAGATTCATTGGTAAAGCTTACCTTTAAGGTTGCTTTCTGAAGCCTTGTTCCAGTGTAACAATACAGTCAAGTTTTCTGTCAGTTAATTGCTTCTTGTAACTGAAGCATAGGGTAACACCTGAAAAAATACTTAGATCAGTTAAGGAACATAAGAACAGTCAGATACAAATCTCCCACGACTGAAAAATTGCAATTAAGTAGATTTGAGGTAGTGTCTAACTCGAGCACAACTTGGGAGATGGAATTTTTGCTTGATTCTGAGAGAGCATGGGTTAAACATCTCCATGTTGAAAAACTTCAGAACTTTTGAGTACAAATTAAATTGAATTAAACTTGTAAGTACTGTAGAAGAATACGCCTTTAGTCAGGAATGGTTCGTTACACAGAATAAAGTTGAAAGTTATTTCTCCAAGTCACAAAATATAAGGGCAGGGGATGGAATAAGGAAGACATAAATCTTGATTCTAACAGCAAAGGTTAAAAAATTTAGTCCTCGTCTTAGAGATGTGTGTTCAATTGTAAAATGATAAAAGACATTTTGACTATAGTTTAAAAACATTCATAGAGAACAGTTACCTTTTTAAAATTGCCTCCTTAAGCCTTCGTTTCCTGCCCAAGTTGATCCAGTGTAGTACTACAATACGTCCTATGTCAAGTTAATTGCTTCTTGTAACAGAAGAACAGCAGTAACACCTGCAAAAGAAACACAGTTCAGTTAGAAAACATATGTTATGAACAGCAAAATACAAGTCCCTCCCCTATCGTGGTATTAGCTGAAAATCTCAACTCCTGAATTTTTGAGGAGTGTACAACCAAAGCATAATTATTAGGGTTTGGGGTGGGATACAGTATTTAGATTAATGGTGGGAAAGCTGGTTGTAACAGACTGACCACAAATTTAGTCCTTGCCTCTGGTGGATGTGTGTTCGTTCGAAAACATTAGACTCAGCCCTCTAGTTTAAGATATTCACTGAAGAAATCATTAAAAACTTTTTGGGGATAGGTGCCACATTTGTCCCACCAGCCCCTACCTCACTTTTGACATGTTTTACATATTTTCCACCTGTGTTCTAGCACCTGTTCCTTTCAATGCTCATATTACACCTGTTCAGGTTCAGGTATCTGGTGTGAATTGTACCCGAAACACACACACACACACATACCTGCCTTTCCCCTCTTCAAAACAAATGATATAACTTATGTGTGATTTCAGCTTTCTAGCTACCCCAACTAATAAATTTTAACTTTAACAGCACAGACACTCCCACGGAGTGAATGATAAAACAAGCAAAAGATAGGCCTATACATCTCAGTAACAGTAAAACTGAGACAGACTTCTGCATGATTTTCTCAATTACTGTATTAAACAGACTTAAGAGCACAGCATGAACACTCCAGTAGAGGTTTTCATGCACAGTATTTCAGTTGCCGTCCTTCATTGTTTAAAAGTGTGAAGTGTGAGCCATGACTGGCTAGAAATTACCATCAGCTGCCGAGCCTCTGAATTCCCTCTCTGCTTTGCTGATTTTCTAAAGGCATTTGCTGTCAACCAGCCTTCTTTAGAGTATTCCAGGTTGGCCTTGTAAATTTCGACTGTAAAATATAATTGCATTCTGGAATTCATAGGATTTTCATATGCTTTAGTGTATTTTGAACGTTTGACGTTCACTCAGTAGCAAATTATCAGCTTTAAGTGCTACAGGACCCCTCTTTATCCTGCTACAGTTGGGGGGACAACAGTGGGAAACCAGGGTTTTGGGTGTGGGGAAAACAAACGTGTGCAATACAAGAATTCATTTAATCTAACCTCTGGCTCCACCTGACCTAACCTGTGAAACAGTAAATTAAAACAAATATGGTTGTGGCTTGACCTGAACTGACCTAGCCTAACCTAGGGTATAGAGTCCTTGCCTGACCAAGGGGTTTTAATGCCGTGGACCCCAAACTAACCTAATTTAGGTGGACTGTAAATCATGTTAACAGGGTTGATTTTGAGTTTGTAAAAAATGGACAGCATTTGTTGTGTACATATAAACCTGTATAGTATGTGTGTATGTATGTGCGTATATATGTACGTTAAGAAATTAAGAATCAATGTATATGACACAAACATACGTAGACTTTTTTTTAGACTAATAAGCTATAACCTTTATTTTCTTTGTATTATAAAACACTCTCGGGGAAAAATGTATAAAAAAATATAAAACCATACAAAATTTGGTGTACCTAGTTCAGCTTGGTCAAAATGACCAAGTCGGTCAAAATTGTCATTACCACCCCTCTAATGTATTCTGGAACCTCTGAACAAAAGCTCCCCCAATCTACAGTAGTTTTTCAGGGAAATTCAAGATAATTTGGTCCCTAACCTAGTACGATAAGCATACTTTGTAGGCTAATAACCTGCAGAATAATTAGACCTACTGCTTCAATTCGTTTTGGAGTAGCACAGAATGGTACTACACCAGTAGTGACCTGTCCCCGACAAATTAAAAACGAATTGCACTTTGGCCATCCTAAAGAATTAGTTAAATGTTGCCAAAGAAATGTTCCTGTGAGAACGAAAACAAAATTTTTGCAATTGAGCCGAAATAATCGAAGGAACAAGCGAATTACTCGTCTGTATCAAAGGAGCCATTGTTTGACCTGAGGCAACAAAATCCCACTTAGTTGGTAAAACTCAGAACAAAGAGAGCGAACCAGTTTAAAGCTTTAACGTACCCACATTTCCACATGAAATCAACAGACTTAAATAACACCCACATTTCCACATGAAGATATAAGACTTTAAATCACACACACAAAAAAAAAAAACTGATCAGGAGCCCAACTCATACGAACATCGAAACAAATTTAGTAGTCCTAATGAGTAACAAATCCAGGAACTATCTCGATAGGCCTAACCGTAAATTTGCTACACATTTCAGTATGCTTTCCGACTTGAGCATTTCAAGGAAACTTAAAAAAAGAAGCTCCAAATATCGAGGAAAAATACAAGAAAATACAATACTCATTCACATTTCGAATGAGTAATCGCTGAGAAACAGCCTGGCTTCAATTTGAAGTTTGAGCATTCATTAAAATCTCGCTCAGAATGTTAAAATTACACATACCTCATTTAAATCCTTGTCATTTTGCATCTAATATGATTAGATTTTACTAATATGGTCTAATAATACAATAAAACCTCCTTACTAATTCTCTTATGATACAACTGAACGGCAAGAGTTTTAAAATTATAGTTGAAAGCTTGGAATGTTTCTTAACAGGTTGTATATTTATGACGAAAACTATTTTTTGGTAATCTTACAGAACAGATCCTCAGAGAGAAATCGTTTATTATTTTTTATAATATATAAAAGGGAGTATATAATTGCACTACAGATTACATGAGAAATTAGTTTTGTTTGCTTTTGCATTCACCCCAGCGGGGCTGGTACTAAACACGGCGCCCTTGGGAGCTTGTCTGTAGAATTACTCAGTAAACTAACTTTAAGCTTTGAAAAAAACTGACGTATTTTAAACCTCACTCAACTAAGAATTTCTCTATAACATTTATGTTTTCATTTCCTAAAAGCCTAACTGGTGGGCGTACGGGCATAGGCCTACACATGGGGTGTATCACATAACAGGATATGAACAAACCTTTTAACTGTCAAGATGTCCCTGTCTAAGACCAAATGAATCCTTCAGGATTTCAGTGCCCACAGACCTATTTACCTACTCCCTCCTATCCCCTAAATCACCCCCACTCAAAATTAGGTATTAATCCCCTTTAACTGAAGATCCTGCCACTTGCTCATATCCAGTCACATATAGGACTAAAACTTCCTTAACTCAATTAAGCCTGTATTTTGTGCTATCTAGTCACATGTAGGACTAACACCACCTGAAAAATAAATTGAAATATGGATACATTTTGTGCTATCTAGTTGCATATAGGCCTAGGCCTGAAACCACTTTTAGACCCAATTGAAATGAGCATATATTTTGTGCTAACTAGTCGCACATAGGCCTAAAAACCTCATGAACCAATTGAAATGAGCATATTTGTGCTGTCTAGTCGCATATAGGCCTAAAATCTCCTGAAGAATCAATTAAAATAAGCATATACTTGGTGCTATCTAGTCGCATATAGGCCTAAAATTTCCTGAAGAATCAATTATATTAAGCATATACTTTGTGCTATCTAGTCGCATATAGGCCTTTTAACTCCTGAAGAATCAACTGAAATGAGCATAAATTTTGTGCTATCTAGTCTAATATAGGCCTAACCTTAAACTCAATTCAAATAAGCATATTTGTGCTATCTAGCCACAAAGGCCTAAAACCTCCTGAAGAACAATTTAAATGAGCATATATTTTGTGCTATCTAGTCAAAGAGGCCTAAAACCTCCTGAAGAGTCAATTGAAATGAACATATATTTTGTGCTATCTAGTCACAGCGGCCTAAAACCACCTGAAGAATAAATTTAAATGAGCATATATTTTGTGCTAGTCACACACAGGCCTAAAACTCCTGAAGACTCAATTGAAATAGGTCTATATCTTGTACATACTGCCTCCCCATGATCTGTTCTAAACCTGTTGATTGCCCATCTGAATGAAGATCAGTTCTGAAATAACTCAAGTTATTTCAAAATTAATCTTTATATATGTATAAATTTTAGATATAAATATATATGAAATTAATCAGCAATCTCTCCATTCTTCTGACGTGCCCTGGGAACCTAAAACCCCTGAATACATTAACCTTTAGCCAGGACGGTACCACTGGATATTAACCATTCTAATACCCTCATAGTAGCCACAGTCACTTTCCAGTCCACAATTTTAATATAAATTCGCCACCTTGATTTTCCGTCTACTTGCCGGCTTCTTGATCTCACTTGAAGAAGCACCCACTTCCAAGTCGACACTAAAAGAACTCCTGAAGAAGTGACGAGGATTTCCGAAATATTTCCCCCACCCCCAACCCTGGGCCAATCAGAGAGGTACAGAAACCTCCCCCTGAGGGAGAACATTTTGTTTGGCCTTCTCTCATTGGCCGAAGCTTTTGTATTTTGGCTAGTGCGTTTTTAAGAGGCTTTCCAATTGGCTCAGAAGTTTGTGAGCAGATTTTCCAGTTGTTTGCCTCATTATTTGAAGAATATTAAGCATTTTGCACTATTGTATATCAATCTATCTGTCTAACTATTAATCTATATATAAGGTAAATCCACATTTGTCATTCACGTTCATTATCTTCTTAGTATACAGGTTTTATATCTACGTGGGAACTAGACCTATAACAGCTGTTTAAAGTTCTACCCCTCATTAACCAAATACCATAAGAATCTGATTAGCATTGATAACGGAAGATTAAAAAACTGTCTCCAGGACGCGAAATATCACATCTCACTGACAAATAAATATTAACATAAATGATAAATAGATTACCGATTTCCCACTCAGAAAGCGATTAGAGTAGAATTAAAACCAGATAATTATAATAATCAGGATTTTCTTCATTTTACCCTCCACCGTTGTCTCAAAGTTTAAATACATAATATATGAGATTTTAACAGGCTTTTATTATATAATAATGCTGCATGCTAGACTGCTAACTGTAAATATGACTGGAAAATTATGGAATATATTGCAAGTCTCTTTCAGTTTTTCAAGCAAAGCAAAAATTCTCCGAAGCACCAATGAAAAATTTCAGTTATTTCTCTCTGTCAGTTGGAGTAATATATTAGACTTTTACTTAAACACGTAAAAAATGCGCCGCGGCCCATGAAACTATATCCTATATCGTTACCAGAAGCATGATTATGGCTAACTTTAACCTTAAATAAAATAAAAACTATTGAGGCTAGAGAGCTGCAATTTGTTATGTTTGATGATTGGAGGTGGATGATCAACATACCAATTTGCAGCCCTCTAGCCTCAGTAGTTTTTAAGATCTTAAGTTAGCCATAATCTTGCGACGATATAGATAGGCCACCACCTGGCAGTGGCTAAAGTTCCATGGGCCGCGGCTCATACAGCATTACACCGAGACCACCGAAAGATAAATCTGCTTTTGGTGGCCTTGATTATACGCTGTAGCGGCTGTGCAGAAAACTCGGTTGCGCCGAAGAAACTTCAGCGCATTTTGTACTCGTTTTAATCATAATTGTAGGTTCATTCCTTTCAATAGCCAAATGGCCTCACATTTCAACTACGAGAAAGGAAGCCAGATTATGGAAGTGTAATTTCATTTTTCAACAAAATTTACTGGAAATATTGTAGAACGCCAATTCAGAGTCAAGAAGGGTATAAATGAAACCATTATTTCCTGTTCTATATATTTTTGTTTCCCACAAGAGAAAAAAATCAGCTATTAAAGAACAAAACCAATAAATCTATATGTATATATATATATATATATATATATATATATATATATATATATATATATATGTATAACTGAATCACAAAAAATATGGAACGTGATGAATGTATAAATAAAGGCACTCTGCTAAGCAAAGGACAATAAGTTTGAAAGGCCTGGCAATACTCTGTTGTTTCACATGTAAATACTTTATATCACTCATTGACCTTAATATTAGACTTATAAAAGGCAGTGCCTCTAGTATAAATCACTCAATGACCTTATTAGATAGACCAAAGGCATTACCTTTCTTTAGAAGAATATTCACTCAATGACCTTATTAGATAGTCCAAAGGCACTGCCTTTAGAAGAATATTCACTCATTGACCTTATTAGATAGTGCAAAGGCAGTGACTTTAGAAGAATATTCACTCATTGACCTTATTAGATAGTCCAAAGGCAGTGCCTTTAGAAGATTATTCACTCACTGACCTTATTAGATAGTCCAAAGGCACTGCCTTTAGAAGAATATTAACTCATTGACCTTATTAGATAGTCAAAGGCAGTGCCTTTGGAAGATTATTCACTCACTGATCTTATTAGATAGACCAAAGGCACTGCCTTTAGAACAGTATTCACTTATTGACCTTATCTGATAGTCCAAAGGCAGTGCCTGTAGAAGAATATTCACTCATTGACCTTATTAGATAAGCAGAGGCTAATCACTCACTGACCCTATTAGAGAAGCAAAGGGCAGTGCCCCTAGTAAAAGAACCACTCATTGACCTTTTTAGATAAGCAAAAGGGAGTGCCTCTAGCATAAATCACTCATTGACCTTATTGCATAAGCGAAAGTCACTGCCTTCAGAAGGAGAATCAATCATTGACCTTATTAGATAAGTGAAGCTAATCACTCACTGACCTTATCTATAAGCAAAAGGCAGTCCTCTACAGTCGTAAAAGGACCACTCATTGACCTTATCAGATAAACAAAAGGCAGAGCCTCTGGCATCAATCACTCACTGACCTTATTTGATAAGCGAAAGCCACTGGCGCTCAGAGATTACTGACTTGTGTCAATCTAGACTTACAAGCAAAGAAATTCATGAACTGGAAAGCAAAGATTGTGAGTGTAATCATTCATAATCGTTCATTGCAAACTTCCCTCCACTGCTCACGACACAGTCTGCAAGCAGTGAGCTCATTGGTAAGGGAAAAGAAAGCGCTTAAAATTAGACAAGGTATAAAACTCTGCAAGAAGATGAATGAAGAAAAGGTGCTACTCAGTGGATACAAAGGTGATACAAATGTTGAATGCTGTAGTCGTTTTGGGAAAACTGGGTCATCGTCTTACCAAGTCCCATTCCATGTATATACAGTGGGCTTAGCAGGACAGAAGACGGTGGGTGATCCAAATGAGAGAGAGAGAGAGAGAGAGAGAGAGAGAGAGAGAGAGAGAGAGAGAGAGAGAGAGAGATCTGGGATCGATCTGTTTCACTAGTAAACAAACTGGCACAAAATCTTGTTTCACTGTGCAACGTATCTTTCTTTCTCTCTCTCGTAATATTCATCACCCGGTGATGATTTGGTGGATAATCTGGTCTTGACTAGACACAACTACTCTTAACAGGCCCATCATCACGGTTTGTGATCAATTCCCCAAAAGAAAACTACTGAGATGGCTTTGTCTGTCTGCCCTCAAAGCTTAAAAACTACTGAGGCTAGAGAGTTGCAAATTGGTAAGTGGATCATCCACCCTTCAATCATCAAACATACCAGATTGCAGCCCTCTAGCTTCAGTATTTTGATTTTTGTTTAAGGTTAAAGTTAGCCATGATCGTGCGTCTGGCAGCGCTATAGGACAGGCCATACTGGGCCGTGGCTGATGCTGAGGTTTTCAGCCAATGGGACGGAAGGAGAAGAGAAAACTCCTCTTGAGCTTGCTTTTGGTGGTCCTCTTGTCTGCCCTGGCCCTTATTCTTACCCTAAGTAGGGCGTAACTGTCAATTGCAGTTGATAGTTTCCATGGAAAAAAATCTTGTCCTGAGTGAAAGCTTTTTCTGAACGGACAAACTTTCTGACATTTCTGGCGGGTTTCCGATTTTCCACTTTTTTGTCAGTTTTTGAGGCAGCTTGCTGAATAGTCTCTGGACACTGTGTTCTTTGAAGCCAGCTGACCAATGTAAGTGATACGTCTCGATTCCATTAATACTAATAAAAAAATTACTGACAGAATTTTGGGGGAGAGGGATTCGCTCTGTTTGCAGACAACTCTGCCTGTCTCGAGGCTTGATGGTCACCACTCCACTCCGTATGGGTTCCCTTGGCAGAGGGTCAGACCATAGCCTGATCTAGGCCAAAAGGTGATGAGACTGCTTGAGGTAAAAATACATTGATAATCTCCTCCCCAGTAGTTGATTGTTGAGTTGCTCTCTGCGAGGGAGTTGTTGTTGAATGGCGTGCCATCTCCCCATTCGAAACCCCCACTTGGGAGGGGATGCATATCCATTACCACATGGCCGGAAACTGAAAATAGCAAAGAAAATGACTGTCGTGGCGACTTACATCACACTGTTTACTGCGAAGTGTCAGCTGTTTATTCGACGTGACAAAAGTCCCGATTTTAACTGTGAGTTCGAGTCCTGAGTGCAGCCCTGATGATGGAAATGGAGGGGTACCAAAACGTTTGGCGATGTGAGAATAAACAAGGGATTACATCACATACACACACACACACACACACACATATATATATATATATATATATATATATATATATATATATATATATATATATATATGTATATGAGACCTACTTTTGACTAATATGTGCTTCCCGATGATCTGCTGTTTCCCCGTTTTGAGCATGATGGTCCTGAATCCGGGCTGAACAGCGCACAGCGTCATGCTGTAGTCGTAAGAGAACCAGGAAGTGGCGCTGATGTAAAGAAGTCCGTCGTCCTGTACGCCGTGGTTCAAGAACCAGCTCGGGTCTGTAGAAGAAAGGACTCTTATATTTATCTGAAATGATACGTTGCGGAAAGTTGCAAGTTCAGTGCGTGACTCTCTAACTAACTTCACTACCCTAATGCATTTCACCCTGTATTTTAATAATTTGCTTACATAATTATCTGTCTATTGATTTGTTAATTTATATTTCAATTTCCTAATCGGTGATCTCTTCTTTCTGTATTTCGCATTACTTTCTGTTACTTAACACCACCATATTCTTTGAAAGCCTGAATTTCAAGTCAGTGGTCCCTGTTGTGCGCTTGTTCCATATGAATAGGGTTCATCTACTGTACTGAATAATAATAATAATAATAATAATAATAATAATAATAATAATAATAATAATAATAATACTTTCTGTTACTACTTTCTACTGAGCACCACTACATTCTTTGGAAACTTGAATTTCAAGTCAGTGACCCCTGTTGTGGCTTGTTCCATGTGAGTAGGGTTCATCTTCTGAATAATACTACACAAGAATTATTGCCATAGAAACTTATAGTTGTATGCAGATATTACGGTTACAGGCGTTACTCATAGTTGGATTACCGGAATTACTGTTACAGAATTACAGGTACAGTGCAGAAATGATGTATTTTGGTATGCGCAAGTTACGTCGAGTGCAACCTGGCTAACAGAGGACACTTGCAACTTTTCATCACTGTTAACTTTGATGTGGAGAAATGGAGTTCACAATATTCCAAGAAGTTACTCAAATTGGCGAAAACGTGATTGAGTGGCTGACCGCGTTGCGTAAGGTTTGTCTGGGTAAGGGAAAAGTTCCTAAGGAAGAACTCTTCCGTGTATAACACTCCCTCTCTCTCTCTCTCTCTCCTTCAAGGGCTATACACACACACACACATGTAACTCACCGAGCCAATATGAGAAGACGGAGTCAGGGTCGTCCTCCAGAGTCAAGTTCTGTGTGTAAAAGTGGGACAAGCGACACTCGAACTTCGTCCCAGCAGGTTTTGACGAAGCAGAATGACAGCCTTCATACGCCCAACAGGCCATTCGACAGTCACCTTCAAAGAAATAAGAAGTTTCCTTCTATTATGAACCAATATATATATATATATATATATATATATATATATATATATATATATATATATATATATATATATATATATATATAAATACGAAATACTAACGAAGGAAAAGTGAAACAACAGAATGGTTGCTAGGCCTTTCGACTTACTGTCCTTTTTGCTAAGTAAATGACTGTAAGTCGAAAGGCCTAGTATCTAATCCGTTGTTACGCTTTTTCCTTTGTGAATTTGCCTTTATTTATACATTCATCACGTTCCATATCTTCGTGATTCAGTTATTCACATACACATAAACACACATATATTTATATATATATTTCATAAGTACTAACTTATATAATTTTCTTTATGTAAGAAGTGGCCAAGATATGGGCGAACACACGTGGAGGTGAATACATGGTAGAGTCTTTAAAAAAATAATGTTCTGATCAATTACGTGGTCCAAAGTCCAGGTCCACAGGTTATCATGACTTACTTGATGAGTAATAAATGCGATCAGGAAGTAAGAGAGAGAGAGAGAGAGAGAGAGAGAGAGAGAGAGAGAGAGAGAGAGAGAGAGAGAGAGAGAGAGAGAGAGAGAGAGAAAATAAATGAAGAAAAATGAACACTTTATTTATTAGCCTTTCAGCTATCAGGTCTTTTGGAAGTTGAGCCAAACCTTTTGGGAGTTGTGTAAAAGCTTCTGGAAGAAGTTAAACCTGACGGAAGTTGTGTCAGAACTTTCGGAAGTTGGGACAAACCTAACGGAAGTTAAGTCAGTCCTTTTGGAAGCTGAGTTGTGTCAAGCTTTCCAGAATATTACAAACTTAGGTAGCAGCAGCTACCATTTTATTCACCAGTTCTGTCACCAAGGCCAATGTGCCCTGAGCACTTTTGCCAACTTACAAGTGGTGCTGACGATCAATACCTTGTACAGAAATTCTGCACAACTTCAGTTTGTGAGTTAGAGATTAATTAAATGAACGCCACTGCCTGTGAATAGGACTCGATTTCATGACCTCTTTACAATTTAATGGAATGTGCGCTCAGATATTTATTCTTGTTTTGGGCTACAAACTCCCTATACGTAGTCGCTTCAGAAAGGAAGGTCAAACGAACGTAGAAGGAACTGAAGGTAATTCACTAAAAGCAAAACAGAAAACTCAGCAGGTTTTTACCTGAGGAAACGCATGCGTGGGTTCCCGGCACTCAATCTCCTCAGACAGCAACCTTATTAATTTAAGCTTTTGTGTTCTGAGATGGGGTAAAGAAAAACTTACATGATCACATGCCAAAAGGAAATACTACGTGACACTGGGAAATGAATTTTATAATTGCGTTTTTCTTCAACCTGCACACCTCTTGAGCCAGCTAGATTGTAACATATTTGTCCTGGATCTTGGTGGATTTTTTGTGGAGCTCCGAAGGTCGGAAGTAATTACGAAAAATGCCCTGGTTAATTGATCCTGGGGCGGAACGTATATATGTAGAAGAGACGGAATTCCAGGTCCTTGAATATCATGTATGAGGTATAAAGTGAATTATTGATTTGCAATTATTTTACAATACATCCACAAGACATTCTCGCGTTGTCTGTCGTCACGGTTCAGTAAAATTCTTTATCATTATTATTATTAAGAAGAAGAAGAAGAAGAAGAAGAAGAAGAAGAAGAAGAAGAAGAAGAAGAAGAAGAAGAAGAAGAAGAAGAAGAAAAAGAAGAAGAAGGAGACTAAATGAGAAAACTAAAATATATGTAAACAAATTATTATTATTATTATTATTATTATTATTATTATTATTATTATTATTATTATTATTATTATTATTATTCGAAGATGAACTCTCTCTCTCTCTCTCTCTCTCTCTCTCTCTCTCTCTCTCTCTCTCTCTCTCTCTCTCTCTCTCTCTAAAACTCAAGAAACCTAAAATTTTTGGAATCACCTCTTCATGATCTCTCTCTCTCTCTCTCTCTCTCTCTCTCTCTCTCTCTCTCTCTCTCTCTCTCTCTCTCTCTCTCTCTCTCAAACTCAAGAAACTTGTGATATAACTTTTCCAAAATTATAATCACTCAGGATTTGGGATGCATTTAGTCTCTATAAGCCTGAGAGGTTTAGAAAAACTCTCTTATGAATATATATATATATATATATATATATATATATATATATATATATATATATATATATATATATATATATATATATATTTCCAAGTAGTTTCCAAATTCAAAGACAAGAGAGAGAGAGAGAGAGAGAGAGAGAGAGAGAGAGAGAGAGAGAGAGAGAGAGAGAGAGAGAGAGAGAGAGAGAAAATAAAAAAACCAAATCTGATAATTTCTCCACTGAAAATCAAAATCAAAATCGAATGACTCAAAATCCAAATTATAACTTAAACTATCTTTTCTTTTGAATTGTATTGTTCACTCAAAACACAAAACTGTATCTTAAGTAGTTTTGCTTCTGAGAACACGTCTGAAATATTGGAAGGAAAATATAAAACCGTCTTAAATACTTTTCCTTTGAGAAAATATAAAATCATGTAATCGCAAAACTGTATCTTAAGTAGTTTGCCTTTTGAGAAAATGTCTGGAACATTGAAGGAAAATACAAAAAAACTGTCTCAAATAGTTTTTCTTTTGAGAAAAGGTCTGAACACTGAAGGAAAATATGAAACAATATCTTAAGTAATTTTAGTTTTCCTTTGAGAAAACGTCTGAAATTGAAAGAAAATATAAAACAGTATCTTTAATTTAAAACTGTTTCTAAATAGTTTTCCTTTTGAGAAAAGGTCTGATAATTAGAAAAAAAAAAACTGTATCTTAAACAGTTTTTCTCTTGAGAAAACGCCTGGAACATTGAAGGAAATCCACTTACAAGCCTTCTCGTGTGTCTGAGTCATAAAGGCCTGCATAGCACCAATAGCCTTTCCCTGAACAGTGAAAGAATCGCGAAGCCTCGACTGCCCACCGTAATACTGGAGGTTATAACCACTGGCGGTGGTGGAGAAGATCAAAAGGCACCCGGCCGTTGCCACCAGGACCTGGGCCAGGTCCTGCAGCAGGTGGTAAAGCCTTGTCATCACGACCTGTGAATCAGCAAGGTGGTGTGTGTTTACAAAGCGGCTTTGGGCTAGAGGTGCAGAAGTACCAGTTCAAAAAAAGTGGAAATTTATCTAATATTTCATTGTATAGCATATGTTATCTGAAAGACCTTCTTTGATTATATAAAGGAAAACATTATTATTATTATTATTATTATTATTCAGTAGATGAACCCTATTCATATTGAACAAGGCCACCGCAGGGGCCACTGACTCGAAATTATTATTATTATTATTATTATTATCATTATTATTATTATTATTATTATTATTATTATTATTATTATTATTATTATTATTATTATTAACCCTATTCATATGGAACAAGCCCACCACAGGGGTCACTGACTTAAAATCAATATTATTATCATTATTATTATGAACCCTATTCATATGGAACAAGCCCACCACAGGGGCCACTGACTTAAAATCATTATTATTATTATTATTATTATTATTATTATTATTATTATTATTATTATTATTATTATTATTATTATTATTATTATTATTATGAACCCTAATCATATGGAACAAGCCCACCACAGGCCACTGACTTAAAATCAGTATTATTATGAAGGTTGGTCTTCCTTACCTGCGATTTCGAAAACCACCAAGAAAATAAAGTTTGTTATCAACTGGTTCTTCCTTCTTCAAGAGAAAAAACTCTTCTTCTTCAGCTCCCAAACGACTCGTCGGAACGCCTTCAGGAGTCACGTAGCCTGGAAATCACTCTGCCAGGTTCCACCACCACCACCTTGAACCTCTGAAACTGAAACTGAAACTGGAACTCGAAGGCAAGGGCAAAAAGTTGATTAGCTTTGAGAATTTTTATGGTGTCAGTCAATGGCTGCACGAGAGACCTTTGGCAAAAAGCAGTGACTAATGGCATGCTTATCTTTATGTTTATTTTTCCTGTGTGGAACAGCCATGGACTTGAGGTGTTAAACTCCGTGGCTGGGTGCGCCGTCGTCCAATTCGGTGTCTGTCTCTCTCAATTTTTAGTTTCCTGAAAGGTCAACTGTTGTGCCGGGATATGTCTGTCCGTCAGCACTTTTTTCTGTCCGTCCTCAGATCTTAAAAACTACTGGGGCTAGAGGGTTGCAAAACCAACCTGTCTGTCAATTTCAAATTCATAACTTGCCAACCTTTCCTCTATTTCTCCCTTCTACTTCCTCTCACATTCAATTAATTTTCTCCACGCTAGCCAATCTCTGATTAGCCAATCTCTGATTAGCCAATCTCTGATTATCCACACGATTTGATGAAGTAATTTAAAATGGAAATTAACAGGGTTTTGTACACGAGCTCCGGGACTCGACCTCGAGAACTGGAAGAGGCAATGGGAATCCTGGAAAAATTGGTTAGCTGGAATAAATTGGATCATTCCAGTGCTGTGGCGAGGTCTGGAAGGAACTGTTCAACCTGGTGTAGACCTCACGTCTCTGCCCAGCCAACGGGGAACACTAAGAAGGTGATATCAACTAGCTCGCAAACTGATTTAATTGTTACCGTAAGAAATTCCATGTGGAAAGGGTTCATGTTTTGTATAATAATCCGGGATTCGAACCTATGCCTCGCAGATTTGATCCGAAGTTCACAGGGACTTTACCCACTCGGCTATCTAGAGAGAGATAAAATACAGATCAAAAACTGAAATTTTGAAATCAACCTGTTTCCACCATGATAGCATTATTTGACGGCAGTATTATACAACAGAACAGAATATAGAATTTAGGCCAAAGACCAAGCACTGGGACCTATTAGGTCATTCAGCGCTGAAAGGGGAATTGAGTGTAGAGAGGCTTGACAGGTGTAACAGGAGGGAAACCTTGCAGCTGCACTATGAAACAATTGTTAGAAGAGAGTGAATAGGAAGATGGAAGAAAGAGAATATCAATGGAGGTACAGTAAGAGGAATGAAAGGGGTTGCAGCAGCTAGGGGCCTAAGGAATGCACGCTGCAACGAACCTTAAGGTGCCCGCATAAGGAATCTACCTTCTAGGGGATTGTATCATAAATTTACCAGTCAAGCAGACTGGTTGAGTTCATAATGCGTAGTCATTTTGTAAAAGATTGGTACGTTATTGACGTTCCTGTCAAGTGGGCAATTTGTCATTCACACGAACGTGGTTCTTTTTTTTTATATCCGCCATAATTCAGGGACATTTTCCGTTTGATATTTCTGGGTAATAAAGAAAATGTCACGTGAGTATGATTAACAAAGGTGTGTGTGGACTTTGAGAAGGCATTGGATTACTAATAGCGTGATTGTAAAACTCTCGGCATTTTGAAGTTAACTGGTCTAGTCATTAATCTGATTTTGAGTCTGAACACCCAAGGATTGTGGCGGTCTATCTGATCATTTCTTTTTGAACTTCGTGTTGTGTGTGTGTGTGTGTTTAAAATTATATATATATATATATATATATATATATATATATATATATATATATATATTTAAATAATATATAATTTTAAATAACCTTACCTAGCAACAAAGATTGTTATTTTCCGCAAAAATTTGAAAAAAAAAACTTGTATTGTAATAAGAATCTTCTTCTTGTTCTTGTCTTTGTTGTTGTTCGTCTTCTTCTTCTTCCTCTTCGTCCAAATTTGGTCCAAGAGGATGAGACGCCCCCCCCCAAAAAACCAAATTTTTATCGTAATATGAATCTCTTTCTTGTTCTCAGTCCTTTGCAGTTATTGCAGTCCTCCTCTTCCTCCTCCTCCTCCTCCTCCTCCTCCTCCTCCTCCTTCTTCTTCTTCTTCTTCTTCTTAAACTTTTTTTATCGTAATATGAATCTTGTTCTTCTTGTCTTCTTCTTCTTCTTCTTCTTCTTCTTCTTCTTCTTCTTCTGCAGTTATTGTATCTCTTCTTCTTCTTCCAAATTCGGTCCAAGAGGATGAGACTAACGCTTACGCCACGTGATACCTAGTAGGCAGAGATGCCCGCGGAAGCTGAATAATTGGAGGGGAAAATATGCATAAATTATACACCATATGGGCACAAACACTCCCCTACCTGTGTTTACCCACACAGAAGGAACCTCTTTCGCGTCAGGTGTACCGAAGCGTGGAATACTGATGACAAGGGTCGGTGTATCTGTATCTTGTATCTATGTGTATGTTTGTCGTGTATACCTTGTTTCTCAGGAGAGTTCTTGAGGCAGTCAGTCATTGTGATGTACGACAATGTCCAGTGTTTTTGTAAATTTTTTTGTAGGTGGTCACTGTAAATGATATTATGAAAAGGCACTTTCCCGTGACATTGACTGATTGATCTCAAGCTCCCTGGCGTCGTAATATGTTCTGATATCAAAGAGGTAACGCATGATCTAAGAATCTCATTGCACGGACTCTTCCTCAGTTAATGGATTCTCACGGGCTGACTGAGAAGCGAGGAGTAAAAAAAGGTGAGAAAAAAAAGTAGTGCGCAGTCTCCTCCTACTCCTCACCTCATTCCCTGAGGGAAACATGGAATTGGAGTTGTAAGGAGTGGGGTCATGAAGTAGATTTTTGGAGTGGTATCTTAGGTAGACTTTTATTTACTTAAGTAGGCGTGATGTCAGCTGGTACTCTCTTGAAGAGTTAGTGATGACGTCAGCTGGTACTCTCTTGAATATTTAGTGATGATGTCAGCTAGTACTCTCTTGAATAGTTAGTGATAATGTCGGCTGGTACCCTCTTGAATAGCTAGTTATGACATCAGCTGGTACCTTCTTGAACAGCTAGTTATGACGTCAGCTGGTACTCTCTTGAATATTTAGTGATGACGTCAGCTGGTACCTTCTTGAATAGCTAGTTATGACGTCAGCTGGTACTGTATGTCTACTTTTTCCTCACTTTTTTTCTCCTTTAAATGAGATTCTGAATTCAAGCGATATCCCTTGCATATCAGAAGATGTCAAAACGCCAGGGAGCTTGAAATCAATCAATCATCATAACAGGAGATTGTCTTTAAATTGTATTATTTACAACGACCACGTACATAGTATAATTAAAAATAAACAAACATGACAAACCGACACAAAACATACACATACACTACACACACATACACAAAAATACAAGACACAGACGAAACATATATTACAAATTACAATGCGTATAGATATATTTATTTTCCACTTGTAACTACGGCAGTCCTCTATTTATAAGACCTGCCGTCTTCCAACGCGGGCTTGATCGTTAGGACAGAATTCAGAGATCCACACCAGGTCTCTTGGACCTATCAAAACCTTGCTAGTACAACTTGGTCCTAGCTTAGGGTGTGTAAGGAACATTTCAATGGTAGGGAATTACCATCACAACCCTCTTTTATATTAACATTATTTTTTTATAGCTCTTACTATGATAGGAGAAAGATGGTAGATAGAACACGAAGATTATTCGGAGGATGACGTGCAAAGGGTGAATGATGATGGAGGAAATAGAGAGAAAAATAAAAAGATTGACAAAGAGTTTGAACGAAGAGGGCGAAGAGGAATGGAGTGAAAATGAGTGTCACTACCAAACTGATGCAAGAAACGCCCCCTCCCCACAGGAAAAAAAGTCACACCAAATAACAAGAAATCATAAAAGATGTAAGATTTTATAAAAGAAATGTGAATGAAGTATAAAATATATTCAAAATATAATAGAATATTGTAATTAGAATGACATCCAGAAATCACTTTTCCTAATATTTATTTTATCTTCTTGTGGGAATAAGACATTCTGACGAGAAAATAAAAGAAAAAACTGATAAAGACCGTGATTTCTGTGTCCTACAAAAAAAAACACACACACACACACACACACACACACACACACACACACACACACACACACAATAGGTACATCTCAAATTACAAAGGTGGTCCAAAAATTTCAAAACTTCTGTTCTAAAAAAAAAAAAACACACAACACGAGTTGCTAGGTACATACCAATTACAAAGTTGCTACAAAAACTACAGACAGCAAAAGCAAAGTTTGTCCCCTGAAGACCCAAGGCAAAGAATCCTTCTAACCTCACGGGAAGGAAGAACCACACCCAGAAATCGATTCCAAGTCGTAAACGAGTAAAAAAGATCCATCTTTCGGTGGTCTCGGTGTAGTGCTGTATGAGGAGCCGCGACCCGTGAAACTTCAACCAAGGCCCGGTGGTGGCCTATCCTATCCTACATTGTTGCCAGATGCAAGATCATGGCTAACTTTAACCTTAAATAAAACAAAAACTACTGAGGCTAGAGGGCTGCAATTTGGTATGTTTGTTGATTGGAGGGTGGATGATCATATTGGCTTCTGCGACTTCTTCTCAGCGACTTTTTTTTTTTTTTTTTTTGGTGCTTAGCGAATCCTCTCATGAAACATTCGTCGAAATCCAAAGCTTGTTTTTGCCGAGGTCTGTTGTAGACACACAGACAGAGGGACAGAGAGACAGACAGACTTTTAGACAGACAGACAGAGAAAGGACTCCCCGAGAGAATGACGCGTCACCATCATTGTTAATCCCAGATGCAGCATCCGGTGCCGACTCAAGGTCAGATTTGCGGAAATGCGTGTCAGACTTGTCATACGCACATGAGGCACATTCGTGGGCGAGTTTAGGACGGAGAGGAAGGAAGATTCCACGTGCTCTGTTACGCAATATATATATATATATATATATATATATATATATATATATATATATATATATATATATATATATATATATATATATATATATATATATATATATATATATATATATATTTCTTTATCATATTACCAATATTAAAATTCACTGGGATCCTGTTATCTGATTTTACATTAATTTTATTATATCATTTCTCTCTTTCACCTTTAGCGTACGACATTTTTCCCCAGGAAGCGATTTGGTCCGTTCATTGTTTACGTGCCAACGCAGAGGGCTGCCAGACGTAGGATAAAATTTATTTATTTTCTTATTTTCTTGTTATGATTGTTAACAAACTTTGTTGATTCAGTATTTTAGGCAAATAAGATCTAGAGTTTTCTCCTTATGAATCTGAGCATCAAAATATCGCTAAATTACTTAAAATTCCAATGAAATAACATGAAATGAGTAACCGTTACAATGACGTGAAATAATATTGAAAAAACCACCACAAAATAATGCTCACTTGTTTCTTCACCTGGGGGAAAAACATACACTGTGACTGACTGACGTCACTGAGTTCTCAGTGCCCTCGCTAACCAGGAGGTCACTTAAATTTAACTATTTTTTTTAACCCTGTGTATCTGACGTCAACCATTCCGGGAAGACAGAGGCAGTGTTGGCAAAAACGAGGGAACTTCTACTGCTACAGTATCCGCATCGTAGCTACGAGAATGCATCCCCTTACCCCATAAAAAATGTGGTGGGTATTTTATTATTATTATTCCTATGGGGAATGCATATTAAATAGCTTTTATATAATTTGGTCGATTATTTCTTGTGTAAGTATATAATTTGGCAGCTGTTTCTTATCTAACTTATGCCATCTATTTTTTTTTTTGTATTTTGTCTATTATTATTTATTCTTTACTTTTGTATATCTTTTTTTTTGTACTGGGCTGCTGTCCCTGTAGGGAAAGGCTTGAGTCAGCTTCGATAATAATAATAATACCCTTTTTCAGAGATGAGGTAGTCAGGCTGGTTCAAGACCCAGCAATCTTCTGGGCCTTGAACCAGCCTGACTACCTCATCTCTTGAAAAAGGGTCACAGTTAGGACCTGAAAGTACTCGAGATCAAAGAAATATGTAAATATTTACCAGTAAACAAGTTATACACAAGAATCTTGTGGGTTTCTCTTTCCATCTTCAATAATAATAATAATAATAATAATAATAATAATAATAATAATAATAATAATAATAATAATAATAATAATAATAACTGATTTGAAAAGTACTAATAAAAATCAAGTTTCTATTTATTGTCTATCTTTTTGACCAAGAAGATAAATAGCTTTGCATATCTAAATAATAATAATAATAATAATAATAATAATAATAATAATAATAATAATAATAATAATAATAATAGAAAATTATTGAAAAATTAATTTTTATTTTTTTGTCTTTTTAACCAAGAAGATATTAGCTTTGCATATTTAAATAATAATAATAATAATAATTAATAATAATAATAATAATAATAATAATAATAATAATTGATTTGAAAATTATTGAAAAATTATTTTTATTTTCTCTTTTAACCAATAATAATAATAATAATAATAATAATAATAATAATAATAATAATAATAATAATAATAATAATAATAATAACTGATTTGAAAATTATTGAAAAAATGAATTTCTTATTTATTGTCTGTCTCATTTCACCAAGTATACATACATACATACATACATACATACATACATATATATATATATATATATATATATATATATATATATATATATATATATATATATATATATATATATATACATCTATATATAGAGTGACACTACTGGGCTTTCCTAGGAATCTTTACGTAACTATTATTACACAACGCCTGCACACTTGAAGGCCAATCTAATAGCATAATGTATAGTATACCAGTGGGAAGAGGATTCGGATGCGTCTCTCCCAAGGGAAAAATTCAAGGGCAAGATGTGATGGATCTTGTGGGGATGCCTTGAAGCAGTTGCCTCTCTCTCTCTCTCTCCCTCTCTCTCTCTCTCTCTCTCTCTCTATTCCTTCAAGTGATATTCTCACTGACCTCAGGAATCTGATTGTGGACGAGAATTCACAGTTATAAAGACACACCCACTTGCTTGATTTTTTGTTTTCTTTATTATCTGTTTAGAAAGATCCGTTTGTATCCTGCAGACGATTGGCTATTCTTGTTTACAGATTGGGCAATTACCCTAATCTGCACTATTGCCATCATAATTCAAGCAGAACAAAGAGTTTTGACGAGACAAGCATAAGAAAACTTAAGAAAGCTTCTAGTGAATGGACGATTATGGCTAACTTTAACCTTAAATAAAATAAAAACTACTGAGGAGGCTAGAGGGCTGCAGTTTGGTATGTTTGATGATTAGAGTGTCGATGATAAACGTACCAATTTGCAGCCCTCTAGCCTCAGTAGTTTCTAAGATCTGAGGGCGGACAGAAAAAGTGCGGATAGATAAATATATGAATAAATAAATAAAGATAAATATATGAATAAATAACTTGCGACGTAGATAACAGGCATTAGGATAATAATATTTGAGAGCACTTATATCAATATTTCATTCCAGGAAGACCACAAAGCCGTTTTATGCCGAAGGGAATGAGACATTTCCTCAGGAAATGGTTTCCTGTGCCATGGTAGGCATTCAGTGCGCCATGCAATCAAGTCTGAGATTGTAGTTATCGTTCCCTGGCACCCTCCTGGTCAACGGTGCATCCGATTTCTTAAGATCACGCTGCCAGGGGTACGATGATGAAACTTTCCGAATCTCGCAAGACACGGCTATAGTTCTTGGTATGCTGACGAGAAATTGCACATGTAAATTCCCTATTAATAGCACTGTCCAAGTTCAATTCACATGACCTAGCATTGTCCAAGTTCAGTTGACATGACCTAGCCTTGTCCAGGTTCAATTGACATGACCTAGCCGTATCCAAGTTCAAGTGACATGACCTAGCTGTGCCTAGGTTCAATTGACATGACCTAGCCATGTCCAAGTTCAATAGACATGACCTAACTATTTCCAAGTTCAACTGACATTAACCTAGCATTTTCCAAGTTCAATTGACATGACATAGCATCGTCAAAGTTCAATTGACATGATCTGGCATTGTCCAAGTTCAATTGACACGACATAGCCGCATCCAAATTCAATTGACATGACCTAGCCGTATCCAAGTTCAATTGACATGACCTAGTCGTATCGAAGTTCAATTGACATGACCTAGCCGTATCCAAGCTCAATTGACATGACCTAGCCATGTCCAAGTTCAATTGACAGGACCTAGCATTGTCCAAGTTCAATTGAGTTGACCTAGCCACATCAAAATTCAATATATGTATATATATCTATATATATGCAATATATATATATATATACAGTATATATATATATATATATATATATATATATATATATATATATATATATATATATATATATATATATATATATATATATATATATATATTTTTGAACTTGGACACAGCTGGGTCATGTACAAGCTTCCACGTGTAGAAAGGAGAGAGAGAGAGAGAGAGAGAGAGAGAGAGAGAGAGAGAGAGAGAGAGAGAGAGAGGAGGCGTAGGGATCCTACGCAGGATTAACGATAGAGTCTAGTAATCCTGGCACGTACGCAAGAAGAAATCGTAGTAGTACCAGAGTCACACTCCTCAACTCGCAAGCAAACGTTCGCGCCTAAATCATGAAGATTGTTACCTCAGGAAGTGAGGAGGAGGGAGGAGGAGGCCTCATCGTATCTGAATGAGAAGGAACGTACAACAATTAATTTATTAATAGCGTATATTCTAGACCTATTCATCTATTATTATTATTATTATTATTATTATTATTATTATTATTATTATTATTATTCAGAAGATGAAGAACACTATTCATATGGAACAAGCCCACCAAAGGGGCTACTGACTTGAAAGTTTTAGCTTCCAGAGAATATGTTGGTGTTCATTAGAAAGAACCAACAGAAGGTAACAGGAAATGCAGAAAGAAGAAATCACTTATCAAAAAAGCAAAAATAAATCAACGAATCAATAAATTAATCGATAAAAATGTACAGAAAATATTAAAATACAAGGAGCATTGTTTTAGGGCAGTAATGCGTTGCATCTTCGCTTGAACTTCTGAAGAAGTTCCAGTTGTCAGTACAGAGAGACTGTCCCACAGTCCAGAGGTGTGAGGAGGAATAAAGGCCCTCTGGAATTTTCCAGAAGTTCGACAGCGAGGTTAAACATTTACTGGCCTTAATCTACTCATAGGGTATTCGGCCATTATCTATTCTGTCAGAAATTCGTTAAATAACCAGCGATAGAACCCTGGGAATTTTAAAGAGACCTCCTCCTCTTAGACCGCTGTTTTGGTGTCAAGGAGAGATGCGCAATTCTGTCCCGCGTAATTCAATTGTTATGCTGACTCGGTGTTATCCTTGGCTTCCGATCGGCGCTTCGCTCTTGTTTATTATCATGCGCGGTTCGGTTCTACGTTTACTTCCTCAGTTACTCCACCATTTCGCTTGTTTTTATGAGATGTTCGTTGTTGCTTTTTAGTTTTCTGTAAGAAAAAACTATTGTGCCGGCTTTGTCCGTACGCACTTTTTTCTGTCCGCACTTTTTCTTTCCGCCCTCAGATCTTAAAAACTACTGAGGCTAGAGGGCTGCAAACTGGCATGTTGATCATCCACCCTCCAATCATCATACATACCCAATTGCAGCCCTCTAGCCTCAGTAGTTTTGATTTTATTTAAGCTTAAACTTAACCACAATCATGCTTCTGGCAACGATATAGGCCAGGCCACCACCGGGGCGTGGTTAAAGCTTCATGGGCCGCAGCTCATACAGCATTCTACCGAGACCACCGAAAAATAGATCTATCTTCGGTGGCCTTGATTAGACGCAGCAGCGGCCGTACAGAAAACTCGATTGCGCAGAAGAAACTTCGGCGCATTATGTACCTGTTTACAGTATTGCTAAAGATTTGTCCATTACTTTTAATATACTTCTCTCGTCGGTGTTATTAAGAAAACCTTTGTTTATTGAAACTTAATGAACTCTCTGCACGTAAGAGAATGATTCTCTAGATAGGTCCAGTGACTAATGGCGATCCGTGGCCCTCATACAGATAGTATGGCCAATGACTTTGTCTATTCCTTTTAATATACTCCTCCCGTCGGTGTTATCAAACAGAACCTTTGTTTATTGAAACATGATGAACTCTCTGCACGTAAGGGAATGATCTTCCAGATAGGTCTAGTGACTAATGGCTATCCGTGGACTAGATAGTATTGCCAATGACTTTGTCTATATCATTTAATATACTCCTCTCGTCGGTGTTATGAAACAAAACCTTTGTTTCTTGAAACTTGATGAATTCTCTGCGCATCAAGGAAGGGTTCTCTAGATAGGTCTAGTGGCTCATGGCGACCCAAGACACACTGGGCGTAAGGGAACGATCCTCTGGCTACATGGGTCTAATGGTTAATGGTTCTCCATGGCTCCCATGTGTAGAAGTCGACAGCCCCTTTTATACCGGAAATCATAACACCCGCCACTTAAATTCAGGCCACATCCAGCGTACTTCGAAGGACACAAGACATCTGCCGTGATTTGTAGGGCGAGAAGAAGGATATCAATTCCTATACTGAATTGTAGTGCCAGTTCATCGAAGGACTTTCCTAGGATAGAATTTCAGTTGTATCTGAGATCCTCTTCGTTATTTACGTTGACAAACCGTTTGGCAGTGAGTCTATGGACTCCTTGTGTCCTCGGGGATTCTAATACGACGACTCCTGAGGGCACCGGAGATACTAAGCTTAAAAATAAATTGGGAGAGGTCAAGAAACCTACAAAGGTCATTTGAAGACATTTCTATTCACAAAGAGTTATGGTGAGAGAGAGAGAGAGAGAGAGAGAGAGAGAGAGAGAGAGAGAGAGAGAGAGAGAGAGAGAGTTTCAAGAAAACAATAGAGTATTAGTGAAGAATGAATAGGACCACTGAGGGCCTCCAAAAATGAGCTTGGAGAGAGTGATAACTTGTGGTGAAGAAGACTCCCCTTTGGGTATTCCGTAGCTACGCCTGGTGGTAAAGAGATAAAAGGCGCATAAGTCATACTAAAATGACGCTACGCTTAGACACTTAGGATTAAGGTAGATGTTTGAGAAGGACCATTCCTAGGAATGGGAATTTATTCTCAGGATGACCATTCCAATAATAGTTTTCAGCTAGGGAGACGTTTGATTGCTACACCTATTTATTTTCCCAAAACCGTAATTTTTGGCTTTCTTACGGTGCTAGACCTATTTATTTTCCCCAAACCGTAATTTTTGGCTTTCTTACGGTGCTAGGCCTATTTATTTTCCTAAAACCGTAATTATTGGCTTTCTTACGGTGCTAGGCCTATTTATTTTCCTAAAACCGTAATTTTTGGCTTTCTTACGGTGCTAGACCTATTTATTTTTCCAAAACCGTAATTTTTGGCTGCTAAACCTATTTATTTTCCCCAAACCGTAATTTTTGGCTTTCTTACGGTGCTAGACCTGTTTATTTTCCCAAAACCGTAATTACTGGCTTTCTTATGCTAGGCCTTTTATTTCCTAAAACCGTAATTATTGGCTTTCTTACGGTGCTAGTATTTATTTTCCTAAAACCGTAATTTTGGCTTTCTTACGGTGCTAGACCTATTTATTTTTCCAAAACCGTAATTTTTGGCTGCTAGACCTATTTATTTTCCCCAAACCGTAATTTTTGGCTTTCTTACGGTGCTAGACCTGTTTATTTTCCCAAAACCGTAATTACTGGCTTTCTTACGGTGCTAGGCCTATTTATTTTCCTAAATCCGTAATTTTTGGCTTTCTTACGGTGTTAGACCTATTTATTTTCCCAAAACCGTAATTTTTGGCTGCTAGACCTATTTGTTTTCCCAAAACCGTGATTTTTGGCTTTCTTACGGTGCTAGACCTAGTTATTTTCCCAAAACCGTAAATGTTGACTTTCTTACGGTGTTAAACCTATTGAAAAACCTCAAATAGTACAGAACACTCATCTCTCATACTGTTTACGTAATTCTGCCCCGCAATGCAACTGATAGAACTGTTGTTGGAATTCGCATCTTGCCAAAACCCACTCTTCTTCCAGGGACAACCAAACAGGCTCTGTGAAATGACATGCATTTCGGAGCATCGCGGCCCCAACTCCCAACTCCCATAGCCCCCATATAAAAACCAGCACGTCCCCATTCTGTATGCAATGAGATGAAGAATCTTTCTCCCAATTAGGGACGTACGCACTAAAACCGGTTTGATAAATATCTCGGTTCCACGAGGAATGGAATGGTTCGATTTGAAAAAATGGCCGACTTGGCATCTGAAGGTTGGGGCAGAGACTGTCCAGCTCTCATATAATCAAGGGTTCGACCGTCCCAGTTAACAGTTGCGGGAAGGAAACTTCAAAGTCAAGGTAAGGCGAGGAAGAACAACAGTTATTCAAGGTTTTGCTGGTCTGCAGCCATTCAAGGCTCTGATGTGCAGAGGACAGTTCTGCACTGGACTGGCTGCCATAACTAGTCTGTGTAGAGGTAGAAAAAGTGATTTTTCTTTTTTTCTAATTTTTTAGCAGTTAGCATTTACCAATTTTATTTTTTTGGCTACATTTTTAATAATCTTCAAGAGTTGTAGAATATATTTCTTGATTTGTGATTTGTAATGCTTGTGGATACTCTTATATATATATATATATATATATATATATATATATATATATATATGCATTTATATATATATATATATATATATATATATATATATATATATTATATATATATATATATATATATATATATATATATAAATAAATAAATAACATAAGTATTACAAATCATAAATCAATATATATATGTATATATATAATATATATTATATATATGTATATATATATATATATATATATATATATATATATATATATATATATATATACATATATATAAGTATCCACAAGTATTACAAATCACAACTCTTAAAGATTATTCTGACACTTATGTATATATATATATATATATATATATATATATATATATATATATATATATATATATATATATATATATATATATATATATATATATATATATATATATATATATATCTACATTATAGAATAAACCACACAAATCCTAAATCCTTTTCCGTCTGTAGGATTTTAAACTTCCGGTTCTCAAGGATAATCTAGGATTAGGATGGGGATCCTCGTGACGTAAACCTCCGGTTCTCAAGTAGGCATTTAGGCTTGGGATGTAATCCCTTACATGATTTTCTCAATCCTGGCTGCAACTTAACCCAGTCGACTAACGGCCAGGTACTGATTCTCATTTTAGGTCGACGGGGGATCGATCCCGGGGCAATAAATATCGATAGATTAGTCTCAGCATTGATGAAGTTGGATTTAGCATTAAATTCTCTCAGTAATGAGAAAAAATCTCAATAATAATAATAATAATAATAATAATAATAATAATAATAATAATAATAATAATAATAATAAATTCGCTTAATTAAGTCGCTAGCTTGATAACCATGACGTCACTTCCGGTCGCCATTCAAACGAGCGTCTAATTATTATGCAAAGCTTTTTCTTAGAAATGGATTTGAAATATGAAATTACACAAGACACATAGTTGGAATTTCCTCTGGGCATTCGCAGGAAATTGCTGAAGTCGTTAAACAGACTCTTTAGTGATTATTATTATTATTATTATTATTATTATTATTATTATTATTATTATTTATTATTATTATTATTAATTATTATGAAGATGAAACCTGTTCATATGGAACAATCCACAAAAGGGACCACTGACTTGAAATTCAAGCTAAATAAAAAAAATGTAAGTGAATTATTAAAATACAAGGAGAATTGCATTGCAATCTCGCTGATTGGCTCAATCTTGAATGAATATAACAAGATTTAGAATATTTTTTTGGGTGTGGAATTATAAATCACGTAAAAAAAGGAAATGATATTATATTAGATCAGCTTCAGTTTTACCAAGGACTTTTTTTTAATGAAAATTTACTGCTCCAGATTCTTTTTATTCTTGAATTTTGAAAAGGTGTAGGCCTATCAGGACAATTTTCTGAAGCGAGATTTCGATAAGAGACTTTAGGCTTGAGTTTTCGCATAATAAACATTTCTGGAGGGGATTACTATTCATTTATAAAAGTATTTAAACTTCTAGTGGGCCTAAAAGATAAGCGAAGTGACTTGAACTTAAAAAAAATTCACGTTGGAACAACCAATACTCTCGTTGGTATGAGTCTAGTGAGCGATTACATCTGCATAAGAGGGGCGACAATGTTCGTCAGTTTCTCTCATATTTAGGATCTGTTGTGTTTCACCATGTTTTTTTTTTGTTTCATCATTGATTTGACGCTGTTGAATGTTCGTTACTAGATGGTATGTGTCAGAACATAAACACACAATATATAAAAATATCCCACCCCTGCTTACACTAACCAAAAACCATTAAATCTGAAGCCGAAATCGGCGTACGCGCAAACGAACGCAAACGAAACAACCCCCCAGGTCTGTGAACGAGTGCAAGTTTACCAACAAATCGAGCAAGGGAGTGGCTCCATAATCTCCATTCCTCGTCCCCCCTACCATATCTTATTGTATGGTGACCGCTGACCTTCAAATCAAGGTCAGACAAAGACGTTCTTCAAGAACAAAGCGTACGAGAGATGAGAACAAGATGGGTTTGTCCGTGCAGGGTCGGGATAGATAATCCTGCATTGTCATGGATGGCTGATTCTTATTGGTCTAGAGTCTAGGCTGTTAGACACT
>NC_089741.1:33025880-33035880 GCF_040412425.1 Macrobrachium rosenbergii
AAGAAGAAGAAGAAGAAGAAGAAGAAGAAGAAGAAGATCCTCTTCTCTCTCTCTCTCTTCTCCAGCCAGTGGGATAAACAAGGAAGGGTGGAAAATAATGGAGCTTTGTTCTGAAGAGAATTCAGTTAGGCTGGAGAGGGAAGACGCAAGATGTCGAGACTTCGTGATTCGCAGACGAGTTCGAGGAATAACAGAAAACGGTGCCAAGATCTTCATTTATTCGCTCTTGCGTTAATTCATTTATGCGCTTGAGGAAGAGGCCAAGTTTATTTATTTACTTGGGAAGACACAAGATGTCTGTCTCTCGCTAGGGGCCGGCTACGGACGTATTGCAGATTGCAAACTGTTGCTGTTTTTTTTTTTTTCGAAGAGAGTGCAAATGTGTTCAAGGAATAACGCTTGAATGGTGCCAAGATCTTTTTTTTTTTATTTGCTTATTTATTTATCTTGAGGAAAGACACAAGACTTCAGACTAGCGAGAGGGGACAAAGACCTATCGCAGATTGCAAACTTTCGACGAAAGCTGTTGGAGAAGAAAGCTGCTAGAGAAGAAAAGCTGCTGGAAAGAGAGCTGCTGGAAAAGAAAGCTGCTGGAAAAAGCTGCTTGAGAAGAAAGTTGCTGGAGAAGAAAGCTGCTTGAGAAGAAAGCTGCTGGAAAAGTTGAGAAGAGCTGCTGGAAAGAAAGCTGCTGGAAAAGAAAGCTGCTTGAGAAGAAAGTTGCTGGAGAAGAAAGCTGCTTGAAAAGAAAGCTGCTGGAGAAAAGCTGCTGAAAAAAGCTGCTGGAGAAGAAAGCTGCTGGAGAAAGAAGCTGCTGGAAAATAAAGCTGCTGGAGAAGAAATCTTCAAGGGAAGAAAGCTGCTGGAGAAGAAAGCTGATGGAAAAGAAAGCTGCTGGAGAAGAAAGCTGACGGAAAAGAAAGCTGATGGAAAAGAAAGCTGCTGGAGAAGAAAGCTGACGGAAAAGAAAGCTGCTGAAGAAGAAAGCTGCCGGGGACAAAATCTGCTGGAAAAGAAAGCTGCTGGAGAAGCTGCTGAAGAAGAAAACTGCTGGAGAAAAAATCTGCTGGAGAAGAAAGCTGCTGGAGAAAAAATCTGCTGGAAAAGAAAGCTGAAAGCTGTTGGAAAAGAAAGCTGCTGGAGGAAGAAAGCTGATGGAAAAGAAAGCTGCTGGAGAAGAAAGCTGCTGGAGAAGCTGCTGAAGAAGAAAACTGAGAAAAATCTGCTGAGAAGAAAAGCTGCAAGAAAGCTGATGGAAAAGAAAGCTGTTGGAAAAGCTGCTGGAAAAGAAAGCTGCTTGAAGAAAACTGTTGGAGGAAGCTGCTGAGAAGAAAGCTGGTGTCCCAGGACAGTGGAAACGACAAAGTGAAATAAATAAATAAATGAAAAAATAAACGCCCCATATATTCTTCAGCGCTCTCTAAGCAACGACAAGAAAATTCTATTTATATGATAATGGCCGCAGTTGTCAGTGAAGTTCCATGGTATTATTTGCTTTCTCTCGCTTCGTAGTGAAAAGGAAAGAAATTTCCCGGCTCTATTTAATTGAAAGGCGTCATCTACTGACATTTCTTCTTAAAGTATATATATATATATATATATATATATATATATATATATATATATATATATATATATATATATATATATATATATATATATATATATGATTCAATGAAGTATAATTATGAGAGAGGTGCGAGGGTGTTAAAGTTAACTGATAACGTGAGAGAGAGAGTTGAGACCTGTGGTGGTTTGGTCATGAGGTGAGAATCGGTGAATAAGAGGAGTGGCGATGGCATGGTTGGAACCTGTCCATTAAGTGACCTAACTTCCCCTAAGCTAACTTAGCTGCCGATATAAACTGGCCAATTATGTTTCCTAAGTAAACGAATTTATTTATCCATGGCTGATAACACGTGCATATATATATATATATATATATATATATATATATATATATTCAGTAAATATATATATATAATATATATATATATATATATATATATAGTGTGTGTATATATATATATATATATATATATATCTTCTGCTATATATATATACGAGTGACACTCGTACATAACCGTAAATATTTTCCATAAATAGACACTCTCGTTCGTATCAAAATCAAGCGAAAAATAAATATAAAAACACACATGAAATATTCTGTATTTATCTTTTTCCCTGAACTGAATACTTAAAGAAAGAAAGAATCCACAGTGCCTCCGAATGAGGCCAGTTTTTTTTTTTTTTTTTTTTTTTTCTGGGGCGGTGTTCCCGAATTCAGGTCGGGTACTCCAACTCGATTGATATTCAATGTCCCCCAACGGGAACCTGTGATTGCCTGAGGTTGTTGAAGTGTAGGCCTACAGATGATTTTTTTTTTTTGGGGCGGTTTCGCCTCTTTTTTGGAATTGGAAGTATTTGATGAAATACTTGTAGACTTGTATTTTCAGTTGTATGAAGTTTTATGTTTGAATTTTTCATTTTTTTATTTTATTATATGTTGTGTTATGTTATTGAGAAAATAATCAGCTCTCTACCATACTCTGAGCATATATGTATATGTATATGTATATATATATATATATATATATATATATATATATATATATATATATATATATATATATATATATATATATATATATATATATATATATATACACATATTATATATATACGTATATATATAATATACATGTATATATATATAATATGAAATTTTATATACATATGAATATATATATATATATATATATATATATATATATATATATACACACATATTATATATATACGTATATATATATAATATACATGTATATATATAATAAATTTATATATACACATGAATATATAAATATGTATATATATATATATATATATATATATATATATATATATATATATATATATATATATATATATATATATATATATATATATCCAACAAAATGCCTCTCTTATCAATACGCAGTCAATATGCGACCCAAAACAAATCATTCGATACAAAAAAAAAAAATAATTTCAAAATTACCAAACAGAAGTGAATAAGTGGACAGACGATACATAAAGACGATACATAAAGAAGACGATACATAAAAAAAAAAAGATACATAAAAGGTAACGAGCGGAAAATTTATCTTACACAAAGATTTAATCTGAACGAAAATATGAGCTCATTATTCCGTTACGCCCCGCGTGATAAATGAGGCATTCCTCCCCAAATATATTGTGGGGATCACAAAGACTTTATGCATAGAAATTAGAAAAATTAAGCGAAAAAGAAAACAGTTGCTGAATGGAAAGTGAATCCTAAAGAAGCCAGGAAGATTAATTCCGCAGGAAAAAAATTCTATAAAGAACTGCGATAAATTGCGGTTGGAATGAAAAGAGCAGGAAGAAATAGATGCGAAGTTCGTGACAGAATTTGTTCTTCCAGAATCGGGGAAAATTCGTGGGAAAAAATTATTTATTTCCATTTCGACCGGGAAATGTGAAGCCTAGAGATCAAAATAAAAAAAAAAAAAAAAGTAAAAATCCGCCGTAGTTTCTTCGGCGCAGTCGAGTTTTCTGTACAGTGTATAATCAAGGCCACCGAAAATAGATCTATTTTCGGTGGTCTCTAATGCTGTATGACCCGCGGACGGTGAAACTTGAACCACGGCCCGTTGGTGGCCTGGCCTATAGCTAGATGAACGATTATGGCTAACTTTAACCTTAAATAAACTACTGATTGTAGAGGCTGCAATTTGGTATGTTTGATGACTGGAGGGTGGGTGATCAACATACCAATTTGTAGCCCTCTATCAGTGGTCTCTAAGATCTGAGGGCGGTTGAAAAAGTGCGGACAGAATAAAGCCGGCAAAACAGTTTTCTTTTACAGAAAGCTAAAATGTTTACAAAAGCAAGGAAAAATTCAAAAAATTAATTATAATAATTTTATACCAGAAATCTAAAACTATACGATTTTTAGATTTTGTACTCGAGGTAAAGAGTCTCATTAATTCTCTTTTAAAATCTTTTTTTCTTATTTTATTTTTTTTATTTTACTTTGGGAAATAAAAGTAACGAATTCTTTTTTTAGAAATAAAATTTGGAGGTGATTCAAAACTTATCTTATTTCGGACAAACCGATTCTATGAAGGAATAAAAGATAAAATTCAAACCTTATCATTATATGTACTGTATTTGCAACAGTGGTCTCCACACATTCTCTCTCTCTCTCTCTCTCTCTCTCTCTCTCAAACACACACGCACACAGGTTTAACATTCTCTCTCTCTCTCTCTCTCTCTCTCTCTCTCTCTCTCTCTCTCTCTCTCTCTCTCTCTCTCTCAAATACACACATATATACATAGATATGAATATATATATATATATATATATATATATATATATATATATATATATATATATATATATATATACATATATATATATATATATATATATATATATATATATATACAGAAAAAGAGAGCCATACAGACAGACAGACAGACAGTCAGACAGAGACAGAGACAGACTCTCATAACTCGATTTCCCCTCATGAGCGGGAATCAAGAAATCCCACCATCCGTACAGAAAATTCATTACCAAGTTGATAAACCGACGTTACCTCCAGGACTTAATCAATTCAGCAAAACACAGCATGAAAGCAAAATGAATTTCTGCTTTGGAGCAAATATTGAAGTAAGTTTAGCCTCACAAAGGGACTGAAAATTCAAATGGATGATGACACTATCGAATCAAAAAATCAGCTGTTTGGGTCACTATTGACCCAAATAGCTGGAGTGGTTGGAAAACAGGTGCAGTTTGTTGGACCAGAAATGTATACATGAATTCATTTGTACATGCATGCATACATACATAATATGTATATACATATGTATATATGCATATGAATATTATATATATATATATATATATATATATATATATATATACATAAATATATATACATATATACATATATACTGTATGTGTAAATATATATATATATATATATATATATATATATATATATATATATATATATATATATATATATATAGAGAGAGAGAGAGAGAGAGAGAGAGAGAGAGAGAGAGAGAAATGCAAAACAATTTAACACCCTATGTCCTTAAATTTATCAGTTAATTACATGATTGTCCTTATTTTATCTCAGAGCCATACATGCATAATCTAATCTCTTATTTTTTTAAAATTTATCAGTTAATTATATAATAGACCATATTTAATCTCGAAGCCATACATACATACATACATACATACATACATACATACATACATACATACATACATACATACATACATACATACATAAATATATAAATACAGCTAAGAAGAATATATCCCTGGATCATATGAGAGTCGTGTTACAGAAAACTTAACAGGGAAAAAATTGAAATGGAAACCTTTCATTCCAGACGATATTTTTCTGAACAAATTTGCTATAGCTGTCAAGCACTGTCTGAATTACTTTCCAGTTCAAAGACTAACCTCGAGAAAGAGAGAGAGAGAGAGTGTGAGAGAGAGAGAGAGAGGGGGAGAGATTGAGGGAGTGAGAGAAAGAGAGAGAGGGGGGAGAGAGATTGAGGGAGTGAGAGAGAGAGAGATTGAGAGAAAGAGAGAGATTGAGGGAGAGAAAGAGGAGAGGAGAGATTGAGGAGAGAGAGAGAGAGATTGAGGGAGAGAGAGAGAGAGAGATTGAGGGAGAGAGGAGATTAAGAGAGAGAGAGAGAGGGAGAGGGGAGAGAGGAGGGAGAGAGAGATGAGAGAGAGCTAGAGAGAGAGAGAGAGAGAGAGAGAGGTTGAGGAGGGAGAGAAAAAGATAGAGAGAGAGAGAGAGGGAGAGGAGAGACAGAGAGGAGAGAAATTAGAGAGATTAAGGGAGAGAGGGGTCCAAAGAGAGGAGAGAGAGAGAGAGAGAGAGAGAGAGAGGAGAGAGAGAGAGAGAGAGAGAGAGAGAGAGAGAGGGGGGAGGGGGAGAGAGAGATTGAGGGAGTGAGAGAAAGAGAGAGAGGGGGGAGAGAGATTGAGGGAGTGAGAGAGAGAGAGATTGAGAGAAAGAGAGAGATTGAGGGAGAGAAAGAGGGAGAGGAGAGATTGAGGAAGAGAGAGAGAGATTGAGGGAGGAGAGAGAGAGATTGAGGGAGAGAGAGATTGAGGGGAGATTAAGAGAGAGAGACTTGGGGGAGAGCAGATGAGGAGCTAGAGAGGGAGAGAGAGAGAGAGAGAGAGAGAGAGAGAGAGAGAGAGAGAGAGAGAGAGAGGTTGAGGAGAGAAAAAGATAGAGAGAGAGAGATTGAGGAGAGACAGAGGGAGAGAGAGAGAGAATTAGAGAGATTAAGGGAGAGACACAGAGGGACAGAGGAGAAGAGGAAAGAGAGAGAGAGAGAGAGAGAGAGAGAGAGAGAGAGATGCAGACTAAATGAACACTATCAACTAAAAATAAATTTATCATACCATATATCAATTCATCCCACTCTTCCAAGACCAATATTAATTGAATCTTCAAAACTAACAAAAATAACCCATGCGTCAGTTAATCCCGTGAGGGGGCGGGAGTTAGCGCCGTCAGTGCACCTCATACGGTGCACTGTAGGCATTACTTACAGTTCTTTCCAGCCTCCCACTTTAGCTAAGCTATTTATACCACCAGTTCGTTAGACGGAGACCATAATCCGTCAGTCAACTGCCAGTCATTTTATACCACCAGATTTAGTTTGGGGGCGGTTAGGGGTAGAATAGGGGAGGGGAAGCTGCTGCCTACCTAGCCCAGGCAAATTAAGCAAACTGGCCCCCGGGCTTTTTCCGCCCGAAAGTTCGGAAAAGGAATGCGAGATTGAGCGACGCCGGCTGGAATTCTTTCGCCGGATCTCGTTCTTTCGTCACTCCGGCGGTGGAGCGCAAGCGGTGGATATATTATGGATCTGCCGTCGTGGATATATATCTAAATATATATAGATGTATGATGTAACATAAAGTTTTTTTATTATTATTATTATTGCTACTACACAATGTTCTTTTCGATGAACACTGTCATCCTACATTGACTGATAGAATGCAACAGAATGCGACGCATAGAATCGCCTGTTTCTAAGATGATCTCAGAAGCAATCATTGTCTGTAACGACCTCTCTCTCTCTCTCTCTCTCTCTCTCTCTCTCTCTCTCTCTCTCTCTTCATCTTAAAATTTTAGAATTCGAGCAAACGTAATGAATCTCTCTCTCTCTCTCTCTCTCTCTCTCTCTCTCTCTCTCTCTCTCTCTCTCTCTCTCCATCTTAGAATTTTAGAATTCGAGCAAACATAATGAATCTCTCTCTCTCTCTCTCTCTCTCTCTCTCTCTCTCTCTCTCTCTCTCTATGCATACATATATATATATATATATATATATATATACATACATATATATATATATATATATATATATATATATATATATATATATGTGTGTGTGTGTGTGTGTGTGTGTGTGTGTGTGTGTATGTGTGTGTGTGAATAAACAGAGATGTTTATACCTTTCTCTTCTCTCTCTCTCTCTCTCTCTCTCTCTCTCTCTCTCTCTCTCTCTCTCTCTCTCTCTCTCTCTCTCTCCACTTCTCAGTATCAGTTCCCTGACAACCTAAATTTCAGAAATCGAGATTTCCTCCTGAATGTTTTCAGCACGGTCTGAAACGCCTCTCGGAAATGCCAGCCACTGAAAGCACTCACTTCCGGTCCTCAGATTCTCAGCGCTTGCAGATTCAAGCACAGAGCGAAGGTGAAACAAGGGGGCCGGGGCGGGGCGGGGGATCCCGACCCCGCCCTCGACACACAAATTCCGCATCGACATCTTCGCTCACCTTTGGTGAAAAAGGAATGAGGTTTGTGTGAGAAAATTGTCAGGTCTGGTACTTTGCGTCAAGATGTTGGTGGTGCAATATTTAGTGGGATCATAGATATATATGTATATATATACATATATATATATATTCATAAAACCACTGTTACACCTTTCAAGCCTTTTACTGTTGGTTTTCCGTTTCAGCGCCGAATGACCTCATAGGTCCCAGTGCTTAGCCTTCGACCTGAATCTTATGTTCAATTCAACTTAAATAATATTGTAAACTGTTTAATTTGACTATTTTCTTAGGCCGTGATTAATATTATAGTGTTTATTTTCTTCTTTTTTTTCTTTTTGAGGATTCTTCGGGGAAGAGAGAGAGAGAGAGAGAGAGAGAGAAAGAGAGAGAGAGAGAGTAGGGTGCAAGAATTTGAAAAAATTTCACAAATACTCTTGCACAAGAATTTAAAAACACTTTAACAATTACTCTTACCTATATGTGTATATATTTATACATTTTTGTAGCAATCTCCATAAGAGAGCTAGAGAGAGAGAGAGAGAGAGAGAGAGAGTACAGAGAGATTCAGAAAGCAATCTTACAAAACTCATACATATACATATGTATATATATATACAACTATTTGCATTCTCCGTGCTGAGAGAGAGAGAGAGAGAGAGAGAGAGAGAGAGGGAGAGAGAGAGAGAGAGAGAGAGAGAGAGAGAATAGACGTACAAGATTTTTAAAAATCTCACAAATATATATATTTACATATCTATATATATATACATATGCATATATATACATACAATACATACATTCACATATATACATACACAGACGTATACATATACATATATAGGCGACACTCCGTACCCAAGGCAGCCCAAATCACTCTGTGGGCCAAGTGTGTATTAACCTCCCATTCAATATGTGAAGTGGTCTATTGTGGTCCCTCTAATGGAAAGGACCAGGTGGATTACCTGACGATTTCGCAATGGCTGTGTTTGTGTTTGTGTATTTGTGTATTTGTGTATGTGTGTGTATGTGTGTGTAAGTGTCTTTGTGTAAAAAGTGAACTTGTGAGAAGGAAAAGAGAGACGTTCAAGTTTGTGCAATGTTAAATCTGTACTTAAACTAACATTGGACTCTCTTCATTGAGGGAAATGAATGCAGTAGACCATTTTTAAAGGTAATGAATGCACTGGGTTATTTCCATTAAAATGATGAGTACAATAGACTGTTTCCATGAAGGGAAAATGAATTAATTAACTGTTTTCCCAGGAAATGAATGCAGCCAGACTGTTTTCATTAAGGAAATGAATACAATGACTGTTTTCCTTAATGGAAATGAATACTATAGATTGTTTTCCCTAAGGAAAATGAATACAATAGACTGTTCTGATGAAGGGAAATGAATGAATCAGAAATGAATCAGACTGTTTTCATTTAGGAAAACAACACAATATGGAACAAGCCTGGTGGATCCACTGACTTGAAATCCAAGCTTTCAAAGAATGCGGCGTTCGCTGGAAAGGAGTTACAGAAAATAATATGAAACACAAAAAGAAGAAATCAATTAAGAAAGCAATAGAAAAAAAATATCAATTTTTCAAAAGTATCTGAGAAAAAGAAAAAAGTTGTGCGGGAATCTCTCCAAAGAGTCTTCAGGCATTCTCTCTCTCTCTCTCTCTCTCTCTCTCTCTCTCTCTCTCTCTCTCTCTCTCTCTCTCTCTCTCTCTCTCTCTCTCTCGAGTTAAACTCAATCTCCAAGCCCTTTGGTCCATTGTAAGTCAATCACTGTACCTGGGGCCCCCTTTTTTCCTTTAAGAAGATGAAACACTTCAGCTTTTATGGAAAAGGGCCCAATCTTGGCCTTGCAACTTGGTGCATGGTTAAGCTTGAGGATGCAATGCGTTTGCTCCCCTAATACAATTCTTGTATCTTAATCATTCATTCGCCTTTTTACTCCATTTATTCATTAATTTGTTTATTTTTCTTTCTTTTTCAATAAGTGAACTCTTCTTTCTGTATTCCCCATTACCTTCTGTTGCTTCAATCTTTATGAACACCATTATAATCTTTGGAAGCTTGAATTTCAAGTCACTGGCCCCTTTTGTGGGCTTGTTCCATATGAATAGGGTTCATCTTCTGAATAATAATAATAATAA
>NC_089741.1:33038380-33058380 GCF_040412425.1 Macrobrachium rosenbergii
TCGAAGGGCAAAGAGATTTAATCCATAAACCTAGACTTGAAGGACAAAATCCCAAAGTAGACTTCTGCCTAGGCCTAGAGATTCAATCCGAAGACCTCGACTCCTATAGACCTTTCATTCTATTGACACAGCCCGTCGTACTTCGAAGATTTCCCGTTGGGGCACGAAGAAGCCGGACTCCGCTTTTTGTAGATCGGCTGCCCGATGAAGTTCCCGCCGGGGCCGTAGTTGCAGACGTAGATCTTGCACACTTCGAAGGAAATCAGTCCCGAGGAGCAGGGGCCGTGGATCATTGCGCCGCACCCTATTTCGTAGGTCTCGGCCCAGACGAGCTGGAGCGGAGGATGGAAGGAAAAGCGTATTGAAAGTGCTTTTTAAAACCGTATTTGAAGCACGTTTTAAACAGTATTTAAAGTGCTTCTTTAAACCGTATTTGAAGTACGTTTTTAAACTGTATTGAAAGCGCTTCTTTAAGCCGTGTTTGAAGCACTTTTTTAAACCATTGAAAGTACTTTTTAAACCGTATTTAGAGTAGTTTTTAAACCATGTTTCAAGTGCTTCTTTAAGACGTATTTGAAGTACTTTTTAAACTGTATTTGAAGTGCTTTTTAAACTGTACTGAAAGTGCTTTTTAAACTGTATTGAAAGTGCTTTTTAAACTGTATTGAAAGTACTTTAAAACTGTATTGAAAGTGTTTTTTAAACTATTGAAAGTACTTTTAAACTGTATTGAAAGTGCTTTTTAAACTGTATTGAAAAAGCCTTTTAAACTGTATTGAAAGTGCTTTTTAAAACCGTATTGAAAGCGCTTTTTAAACCGTATTGAAAGTGCTTTTTAAAACCGCATTTAAAGTGCTTTTAAAAACCGTATTTCTAAACTGTATTGAAAGTGCTTTTTAAACTGTATCGAAAGTAAATTTACTTTTCGAACTGTATTGAAAGTGCTGTATAAAACCGTATTTAAAGTGCTTTTTAAACTGTATTTCAAGTGCTTCTTTAAACCGTATTTAAAGCGCTTTTTAAACTGTATTGAAAGTATTTTCTTAAACCGTATTTAAAGTACTTTTTAAAACCATATTGGAAGTGCTTCTTTAAACCGTATTGAAAGTGCTTCTTTAAACCATATTTCATTTATGAGAGGGCATCCGGTATATACCACTCAGTTGCAAAAGTGGAGAAGACATTACCTGCCATTGATTCCAGTCAATCAACAATAAGTCAGGTCATTCAACCAACCAATCAGGTCTGACTCACCTGAGTGTAAGCAACAAATAAGTCAGCCAGTCAACCGGTTAATCAATAAATGAGTCAGTGAGTCAACCAATTAATCAGGTTTTATTCACCTGAGTATTAGCAGTAAATAAGTCAGCCAATCTACTAATCAGTCAGTAAATGAGTCAGTGGGTCAACCAATCAAATCAGGTGTAACTCACCTGAGGAAAATAACCAATAAGCCAGTCAATCAACAAATTAATCAGGCTTGACTCACCTGAGTGTAATCAACAAACGGGCCGGTCAGTCAGTCAACCAATCAATCAGGTCTGACGCACCTGAATGTAAGCATCAAAAAAGTCACTCAGTCAACCAGTCAATCAACAATGAATCAGGTCATTCAACCAACCAGTCAGGTCTGACTCACCTGGGGGTAATCAACAAACAAACCAGTCAGTCAGTCAGCCAATCAATCAACAATAAGTCAGGTCATTCAACCAACCAATCAGGTCTGACTCACCTGAGTGTAATCAACAAACAAGTCAGTCAGTCAGTCAGTCAACCAATCAATCAACAATAAATCAGGTCATTCAACCAACCAATCAGGTCTGGCTCACCTGAGTGTAATCAACAAACAAGTCAGTCAGTCAACCAATCAATCAACAATAAGTCAGGTCATTCAACCAACCAAAATGGTCTGACTCACCTGGGTAAATCAACAAACAGGTCAGTCACTCAGCCAACCAATCAATCAGGTCTGACGCACCTGAGTGTAAGCATCAAAAAGTCACTCAGTCAACCAATCAATCAACAATAAGTCAGGTCAGTCAACCAACCAACCAGGTCTGACTCACCTGAGTGTAATGTCCTATTGGGGACAGAGTGATGATGGACTGGTAATTGTCCACCAAACTTTTTGGGACATCCTGGACCTCGTCGTAAAACGACGTGATGGCATTGGTCCATTCCTGGTGAAGAAAAGAAACAGTCGGCTTTATTTGTGTGTGTGATTCATGCAAGTTATTCTGAAAGTCACGAAATGAAAGTCATAAAATCGTATGAAGGATGTTCCATCAAGAGTGAAATATTTATTTATGAGAGTGAAAGTAAAATTAATTATTTATTAATGAAAGGGAGAGTGAAAGCGAAATAAAATATTTATCAACGAAAGTGAAAGTGAAACAAAATATCTACCATTGAAAATGAAAGTGATATAAAATATCTATTAATAAAAGTGAAACAAAATATCCATTAATGAAAGTGAAAGTGAAACAAAATACCTATTCATGAAAGTGAAAGTGAAACAAAATACTTATTAGAAAAAGTGAAAGTGAAACAAAATATCTATTAATGAAAGTGCAAGTGCTATAAAATAACTATTAATGAAAGTGAAAGTGAAACAGATTATCTATTTATGAAAGTGAAAGTGAAAGTGAAACAAAATATCTACTATTGAAAGTGAAAGTAAAATAAAATGTCTATTAATGAAAGTGAAAGTGAAAATTATATAAAACATCTATTAATGAGAGTGAAACAAAACATCTATTAATGAAAGTGAAAGCGATTTAAAATATCTATTAACATATGAAAGTGAAACAAAACATCTATTAACGAAAGTGAAAGTGATATAAAATATCTATTAATGACAGTGAAAGTTAAACCAAATATCTGCTATTGAAAGTGAAAGTGATATAAAATATCTATTAAAGAAAGTGAAAGCCCCCGCCCCCCTCCCGTCGTCAGGATAGGAAATCATTTGCTCTTATCACGACACTTTCCTGTATAATGAAAAACTATTGAAAAAATAACATAATTAACAATGAAAAATATATTGACCATTGTAAATTATCACAAACATACCTCAGTCTCATTGAAGCTCCAAGACCAGTACAGATTTTTGGCCCACGTAGTAATCTTGACTCAAGATCCTCGGCAGTCTGAGCAGTCATGCCCGGTGGGGCACGTGTTTTTAAGCCTTCACAGGAGTAGTTGTAGCGTCGAGGGGGGAAGAGAGAGAAAACAAGAATTGGGAACAAGAGAGAAATTGGATGTTTGTGAGGAATCATTTGCACGAACTGTGGGAGATGTTTAACAGGAACTCGTCATATATAAAAATCTCATAAACTCAGCCATACTTGACCTCCTGTAGGGCTTCTTAGGAGCAAGAGCCCGTGCTGGCATAAGGCCGGGTTAATCTAGGACAGTCTTAGACATACCTAGGAACACCCCACGGAATAAGTTTCAAAAAAACATGACGAAGAAGACTTCTTCTGTTCTAAAATCTCATAAACTCGGCCATACCTGGCGTCCCGTGGGGTTTCTTAGGAGCAAGAGCCCGCGTGCTGGCATAAGGCCAGGTTATTCTAAGACATCTGAGACACACTTGGACATCATACCTGCGCTACGTCGCCTAGCTCTTGTCTCCAGACAATCTCTCTCATGTTTGTGGCAGAAGGCTGCGGTCCAGGATTCCCGCGTTGTTCTTCTCCTTTGGCGACCTGGGAAAGTACGACATTTCAATGCCTTGAGATTATTGTGCGTTTGTGCTTAGTTTATGAGTGTGTGTGTGTGTGTGTGTGTGTGTGTGTGTGTGTGTGTGTGTGTGTGTGTGTAGAGAAGCTGCCTGACTATACACCCACCCCGACACACACTGGAATAACGAAGGTGTAGCCACTTCATAAAGTTTTCAGCACTGATGAAAAATTGAGTGGATGGTGTTGATTGTTTTGCATGCACATGCACACACACACACACGGTCACCTGCATACTAACAGAGACTTACTGCGACGCCTACATATGCTTTGTACAGTATATATACTCCTGAACACATCATGCGTCCATATTTTACCAGTGAACAGGGCACAGAAGGAAGTGCTCGAAGTATATGGTTGCAACGTTCGAAGAGTGTTTTATGGGCCTTTTTTATCTTCATATTATACCGTTGTATTACAGTAAAAGATGTTCATATATGTATATATATATGTGTGTGTGTGTGTGTGTGTGTGTGTGTGTGTGTGTGTGTGTGTATGCAAAACCTATCTCAACAAAATGAGACAAAACAATCCAGGAAAATTGCTTTGAAAATGCCTTTAATCTTCATATATACAGATATGAACATACATGAAAACATACATACATACAAACAAATATTTTTTACTACTTAGGTACCTGTAAGAGAGAGAGAGAGAGAGAGAGAGAGAGAGAGAGAGAAAGCCATGAACTCATAGCCATGCCACACACAGCACCCAAGCACCCTCGCCCCAAACTTAAAATCACAGAGACCAGGAAAAGTCACACCTGTATATCCTCTAACCCCACAAGACAGTTTCAAGACCATACCTTCGCCCTGTACTCGTTGTGGAGCTTCAGAATTTTGTTTTTTTCCTGTTGGGTGATGCCCTCTTTCTTGATGTTGCAAGTGGTCGACCTTGGCTGACACATCAGTGACTGCTGCTATACTTCGCTGTAGTCTGAGCATTTGCCTGATGTACTTGGTGGTAGAAATGGTCCTGGGTTCGGGGATGGGGACAGTGTACCTGTTCAGAGATAAGCATTGACATCAGCTTGTCCTTTGATCTGAGTTGCAAAGTGGTTTGCTAACTCAAAATTCCGTGATACCTGTTTGATCTCAGAATGTGACCTGGACTTTCTGAATTCAATTGTCCTTTGATCTGTGAGTTGCAAAAAGTGGTTTGCTAGCTCTTGAAGTCGTGACACCTGTTCAGAGAGAACATTGACCTCAGAATGTGACCTGGACTTTCTGAATTCAATTGTCCTTTGATCTGTGAGTTGCAAAAGTGTTTTGCTAGCTCTTGAAGTCAAAGAGAATTCCTTGACACCTGTTCAGAGAGAACATTGACTTCAGAATGTGACCTGGACTTTCTGAATTCAATTGTCCTTTGATCTGTGAGTTGCAAAAGTGTTTTGCTAGCTCTTGAAGTCAAAGAGAATTCCGTTATACCTGTTTAGAGAGAACGTTGACCTCAGAATATGATCTGGGCTTTCTTCACTTTTCCTTAGTCTATGAGTTGCAAAAGTTTTTCCTCAGCTTGTGACCTGGGCTTTCTTCAATTGTCTCATGGTCTGTTCTCAGCAAAAGTGGGTTGCTAAATCTTTAAGTCAAAGAGAATTCCATAGTTCATTATTTGAAGGAAGTAGACCCCTCTTTTAAGCATGTTCTGTTCAAAAGGAATGGCAACAACAGTGGAAGTGACTTTGTATAAGATCTTTTTAATTCTTCTTAATATTCTCTTTTCTTCCAGGCTGATATCTGCCTCTCTAACAGATCAAATTATTTTATTATTATTATTATTATTATTATTATTATTATTATTATTATTATTATTATTATTATTATTATTATTATTATTATTATTATTATTAATTAATTAATTAATTAAAGGATCCCAAAGGAAGTATTAGGTGACTGGCCCCAGCAGAGGTCAAAATATGAAAAAATCTTCAAATTTTGAAAAACCTGTCAAATCTTGAAAAAACTGTCAAGTTATGAATGAATTGTTAAGAAAATCTTTAAATTTTGAAAACCTGTCAAATACCGAAAAAAACTGTCAAATCACTGATAAATTGTCAAATCCTGAAAACCCTGTCAAACTGTCAAATCTTGAAAAACCTGTCAAATTGTCAAGTCTTGAAAAATAAAACTGTCAAATTATAAAAAAAAAAAAAAAAAATTGTCAAATCTTGAAAAAACTGTCAAATTTTGAAAAAACTGTCAAGTTATGAAACATCTTCAAATTTTGAAAAACCTGCCAGATCTTCCTTACAGTGAAACAAATCAAAACGATTGGATCCCAACACCTAAAAGTAAAACAAATAGACATTTCACAGCGTTACCCGAGCAAGTACAGCCAGACTTCAGCTGAGCCTGAATGAGACTGACGGTAGCAGACTGCTTGACGCAGGCTAGATCCATGCACCTCTCTGGGAGGCTCAGTATGGTCTGCCCTGCTTTGTATTTCCTCTTGTTAAACTTGCATCTCTTCATGTTCTGTCTAGGATTCTTCTTCTTGCGAAGTTGAGGCTGCTCCTTCTTGCTGAGCATTTTCTGGGGTCAGTGATGTGCCTGGGAGCGATGTTGCACTGGCAGGAATCCATTGAGTCGAGCCGGGCTACGATTTCGACCTTGTTCTTCATCTGTTTCCCGTTTTTCTTGGTCATCGGCTGGCAGTAGAAGCTTGTGCATGCTTCATCTATTCTCACGACCAGCTGCAAGGAGAGGAAACTTCAGTAGAGGATCCAGAAAAATTTCATGGGGGGCGCCACCAATTTTCGTATACATACATACATAAGTAGAAATTATGGCATGGACAGCAATCGCCTGTTCTATCAGGAAATACCGAATCCATTATAATTATCATTAAGGTTATTGTTGTTATTATCATTGTTATTATTATTTTTCTCAAAGTATTATTATTTCTATAATAGATTTTTTTATTTTTCCCCATTTTTATATTTCTGATTTATGTTATTATTATCTAAGTCTTCGATATTATTATTCTGTCATTTTTTTCATGGGGGGTCGGCATGTGCCCAGGTGCCCCCGACCCCCTAGACCCGCTAGTGAGAGGAATAAGAAGTATTTAATGGTCTACTTAAGCAGAAGGCTAAGAAAACAAGATTTTACTTTGAGCTGACGGTAAATTTCTGCAGCCGATGTCTGTGCAACCAATGGGTAGCGCGCAGCGCGAGCTTCCGCCAATCACGATTCACTTGAGTGATGCCGGTTGCCGATTTTTGCCGTCAGCCGCCCTCCCCCTTCCCGAACACAAACACACAAACACACATACTTTAGGAGCTAGTCACTCTTGCTGTACATGAGATGGCGAGGGAAAACACTTGTTCGAATAACTTAATTAGTGACGTAACGCTCAGAGATACTTCTCCGAGGATCATTAACCAAGTGTTCAGGTTTTGATCCGAAGACAAAACAATCAATAACTGTAAGGCTTCGGCCCCCAGAAGCACAGGATTTGGATTCTGAAGGAAATTGGTCTCGATTATAATTTCTTGGAACGAAAAGGCTTCAGTTACTGAAAATGCCGAAGAGAATTTATACTCACATCACCCGAGACGAACTTCTGGCCGTTAAATACGCATTTCTTAGCAGCCCCGGTTAGTTGCACTTCTCCTGTAAGGATATAAAGCAGAATTTGTTACATCATTCATATAATTGGTTATGATTCTTCCTTCAAGTCTAGTTTGATTTGTGCTATAAATTCACATTAAGTTAAACCTTTTTCCTTTTATTTATTTTCGTCTGTATATAAAAAACGTGGTTAATGTTATAGCTTAAGGCTAATTTTTATATATATATATATATATATATATATATATATATATATATATATAGAGAGAGAGAGAGAGAGAGAGAGAGAGAGAGAGAGAGAGAGAGAGAGAGAGTATACAAGAAAAATACAACTGTTCATGGTACAATGAAATTTTAAGGCTAAACCATATATATATATATATATATATATATATAGAGAGAGAGAGAGAGAGAGAGAGAGAGAGAGAGAGAGAGAGAGAGAGATACATGCCAAAACAATTCTAGTCATCTTCAGCTGTTTAGACCCCACCTGAATAACCGAACGACCTATGACATTCAACGGATACCACCCGGTTCGCGAGAAATAGGAACAAAACGAGGACCTGCCTGAAAGTGTTCAGGCCGCAACAGGTGTGTCCGTGTACCGGTACCGTGTACCTGTACCGGGTACCTGTAGTATCTGATGGTGCAAGTAATAGCACACCTGTCTTCCCCAGCTAGGCAACTGTCTCTCTGTTTTCCTAGTTTGCTGCGGTCAGGTTAAGTTGGCCTTATGCCAGTAAGTGTCTTCAAAATGTGTGATTAGGTTCTGAGTAGGGCGAGAGGCCTTGTGTGGACCAGTGGACTCTTCTTCGTGCTAATGTTACAAAGAGATTTAGGGTCATGTCGGTAATAAACATTATAAAATTAGCCTTTTCCAAAGGGTACATTTTACATTTTATGTATGATAAGGAGAGAGAGAGAGAGAGGGGGAGATTTAACAATAGATCATATGGTAGTTCATTTAACAAAGATCAAATTGTAGTCATTCAAAACATTAGAAGAGAGAGAGAGGGGGAGTTTTATTTAACAATAGATCATATGGTACAAATTGAGAGAGAGAGAGAGAGAGAGAGAGAGAGGGGAGTTTTATTTAACAATAGATCATATGGTAGTCATTCAAAAACATTACAAATTGAGAGAGAGAGAGAGAGAGAGAGTTTTTTACAAAACAATTTAACAATAGAACATATGGTAGTCATTCAAAAACATTACAAATTGAGAGAGAGAGAGAGAGAGAGAGAGAGTTTTATTTAACATTAGATCATATGGTAGAGAGAGAGAGAGTTTTTTTAACAAAAGATCATATGGTAGTCGGTCAAGAACATTACAAATTGAGAGAGAGAGAGAGAGAGAGAGAGAGAGAGACAGGGGCACTACAAATTTTATTAAAAATAGATCACAGACAATCAGTGAGTCAAGAACATTACTAAATGATCCGATGAAAAGAATATCAATCGATTTCCAAGAAATATTTCAAAAACACCAATCTTCGAAAATTCCAATCGACAGAATCTCAATCTAACACTTAAAATAACCGCAACTCAGCTATTCTGAATTTTCTTGTCCCAAACTCTGTGAAAAGAGGATAAACATCATTTACACTCGGTATTCTTTCGTGTAGGTGGACGACCACATGTTCATTATAGTGTAGAGCGTCTCAGATTTAATTGCAACTTGCTATTACGAAACGCTGTTTGTCTTGAAGCTCTAGACTGAGGAGACGGGGATGGCAGATAATCCAGTCGATAATCAATCAAGGAAAAGGAAACGCTCTGGATAAATGAGGGAGAAGTAACGATAAGATTAAATGTATTGAACGAATGTTGTTGGAATTTTGGACTGAATTCTGTGGGATTCGGAACAGATAATGCCTACAAGAGAAAAGTACTTATCCCCTCATACACAGGCAACGGTAAAACAAAATGTCTGACGCTGCAATTTTTCCTGTCAACACTTTTTCTGTCCGCCCTCAGATCTTAAAAACTACCGAGGCTAGAGGGATGCAAATTGGTATGTTGATCACCCACCCTCCGATCATCAAACATACCAAATTGCAGCCCTCTAGCCTCCTCAGTAGTTTTAATTTTATTTAAGGTTAAAGTTAGCCATAATCGTGCGTCTGGCAACGATATGGGCCAGGCCACCACACCACGTATATACACATATATGTAAATTATATGTACTGTATATATATATATATATATATATATATATATATATATATATATACATACATACATATGGTACTTATATATGTTTATACTTATATATATATATATATATATATATATATATATATATATATTATATATATATATATATATATATATATATATATATACATACATACATATGTGTTATACCTACTTATGCATAGAATGTGTTTATACTTATATATATATATATATATATATATATATATATATATATATATATATATATATATATATGTATATGTATATATATGTATATACATATACATATACATTTGCGTGTGTGTTACTGCATTCACATAATAACACACACACACACTAAAGGGAGAATGTATAATGAGTCAGAGACACTTGTGTTCTACAATAATCCCTCCATTATTTCCTGTGTGAGCAGAAATACCATTTTTCTGATGCGGCTTTCGTATGGTTCATTTCCTGTTGATACATAATGGCTTTGGATAATGCAGGAACTCATATTCATTTTTGTTTTTCTACCTTTGTGTATGTATGTATGTATGTATGTATGTATATATATATCTATATGTACATATATTTATATACATACATAAACTCCAATTTCATCTAGGCCTAGTCTAGATAAGCCGCGTTGACTCAACACGTCATATCAGCCTATGGACAAAAATATTCACTTCGCAATATACCTTTCGCCTTCTAACGGATTACCAACGGTGAAAACAATCGAAATGTTACGTAAACAACTGGAAAGCCAAATAATTTACATAATAATTTCTCATATATACACCTTTCTCCAATTTCCTCTAGGTCTAGTCTAGATAAGCCGCGTCGACTCAGCACTTTATATCAGCCTATGGCCAAAAACATCCACTTTGCAATATATATCTTGCCTATTAACGGATTACCAACAAGCAAACAATCTAAATGTTACGTAAACAACGAAATTAAATGATTAAACAGTAAGAAAACTAAATAAATAAATCAATCGAGCATTCTAACCACATATCAAGATCAGGAGAGCTCCAAGAACAATCTTCACAGGTACGGAAGCAGAACTTGAGTCTAGACGAACGGCCATTCCGGCTCTCGAAACAAAACTGTTCTTTCTTTTGTGTCGTTTCCTGACGTTCGTCTATAACTCAAAACACAGGTGCTCAGAAGACCGACCACACCTGCAGCAGACAATAGGTGTCGTCGTCATACCGTCGGAACATTAGACAGACCTAAAAGGTGTGACGGTATTTAGGCGAGACAGAAAAAAACAAACGGGTAAAAAATTCTCCAAAGTTTCTTCGGAGCAATCGGGTTTTCTGTACGTCGTATAATCAAGGCCACCGTCAACAGATCTATCTTTCGGTGGTCTCGGTATAATGCCGTATGAGCCGCGGTCTATGAAACATTAACCACGGCTCGGTGGTGGCATGGCCTATGTCGTTGCTAGACGCGCGATTATGGCTAACTTTAACCTTGAATAAAATAAAAACTACTGAGGATAGAGGGCTGCAATTTGGTATGTTTGTTGATTGCAGGATGGGTCATCAACATACCAATTTGCAGCCCTCTAGCCTCAGTAGTTTTCAAGATCTGAGGGCAGACAGAAGAAGTGCGGACGGACAGACAAAACCATCTCAATAGTTTTCTTTCACAGAAAACCAAAAAAAGAAAAAAAGAAAAAGGGAAAAAAGGTAAAATTGAGATGCAGCAACGGAGCCGTTAATGAGATAATTCAGGTGTAGGTGCATTTCGCAAAAGCTTCACAAAGGTGTTCGTTATCTCTAATTAGTCCACCGCACCTGTGAATGAGCCCATACGTCAGTATTGGTCTGTGCGAAGCTGTTTCATTTCCTATTTCGTTCCTATTTCATTTCTGTTTCATTTTCCCTGCCAGAGAAACTTTGAAGAAACTTCAAATGAGAGCTAAGGTGGTTTATTCACCTAGGCCTATAATTTCTCCCCTGAGGCAAACCGCATACAAGCACCTACTCCCCCGTTGTTCTGGCTAAAGCAACATTTAATATCAAAAGACTAAGACTCATTTCCTCTTAGATTCATTTCCTTTCGAAACGTAGCAATGAACGCCACGTCTTCTTCGTTATCTCTTCATGTCCATTATAATCAGCTCGCCGGCGCCCACACTTGTCACACACACACACACACATATCATTAGTGTTTCATTAGAATCTCAAACTTCGAGGGTGAAGACCACATTCAATTAACGCCAAGCCCTGCTTATGGGCGAGTCTCGTCATCCAGAGAACGTGAGAACTCGGCAGTGTTAGTTGCTGTTCAGCCTAAAAGTGCCTGAGTTTCTCAACCAAAAGCCCCTCTCGATTCCTTAGTCATGATTTCTTAGTCTCATTGTCCCTTAGTCTCGTGATTCCTTAGGCTAATGATTCCTCAGTCTCACAATTCCTTAGTCTCATCCCAGGAATGGGCAGTTCCTCGACTCCTTAGTTTAATGATTCCTCAGTCTCACAACTCCTCATTCTTATCCCAGGAGTGTGCAATTCCTCGATTCCTTAGTCCTGATTTCTTAGTCTCATGGTTCCTTAGTCTCGTGATTCCTTAGTCTAATGGTTCCTCAGTCTCACAATTCCTTAGTCTCACCCTAGGAGTGTGCAATTCCTTAGTCTCATCCCAGGAGTGTGCAATTCCTCACCTAGTCGAAGTGCTTGCAATTGTTCGTTCGGACTGTAGTTTACTCCAAGAGTGGTTGATTCCTGACAGATCGTTGATCAGTTTAAGTGTGAGTGATTCCTGAGAGAGAAAATCGCCCAGCCTAGGAGCTCGAGATTCATCATTCAGCTAATTGCTCAGCTAAAAATGGCATGGTTTCTCAGTCAACTGAAGTGCTGAATCCTCTCTCAGCTGAAGACTGCGCTATTCATTCCTCAGTCAGCTAAAGAGTTAACTTCTTTCTGGCTAAAGTGTTAAATCCTTGCTCAGCTGAAGATTTTGCAGTTCATTCCTCAGTTAGATAAAGAGCCAAACCCTTGCTCAGCTTAAGATAGCGTAAGGTTGTGCAAACCATTCCTCAGTCAGCTAAAGTGTCAAATCCCTGCTCAGCTAAAGATGGTGCATTTCATTCTTCAGTCAGCTGAGGTGTCAAATACTCGCTCAGCTAAAGATTGTGCGATTCATTCCTCAGTCAAAAGTGTCGAATCCTTGTCAGCTAAAGACTGTGCAATTTATTCCCCAGTCAAAAGTGTCAAATCCTTGCTCAGCTAAAGATGCGCAATACATTCCTCGGTCAAAAGTGTCAAATCCTTGCTCAGCTAAAGATTGTGCAGTTCACTCTCCAGTCAGCTAAAGTGTCAAATCCTTGCTCAGCTGAAGATTGTGCAATTCATTCCTCAGTCAAAAGTGTCAAATCCTTGCTCAGCTAAAGATTGTGCAGTTCACTCTCCAGTCAGCTAAAGTGTCAAATCCTTGCTCAGCTAAAAATTGTGCAATTCATTCCTTAATCAAAAGTGTCAAATCCTTGCTCAGCTAAAGATTGTGCAGTTCGCTTTCCAGTCACCTAAATTGTCAAATCCTTGCTCAGCTAAGGACTGTGCAATTCATTCCTCACTCAAAAGTGTCAAATCCTTGCTCAGCTAAAGAGTGCTTAGTTCATTCCTCAGTCAGCTGAAGTGAATACAATTGTTCATTCAAACTGTAGTTCATTTCAAAGGTGTATCATTCCTCTGTCAAGTGTGAAGTTTCTCAGTCTGATCGTTTTTGAGGCTATGAAGAGTGTGGGAATAATAAATTAAAGCATGTGCAATTAATTACCCAGGCAGATCATTGCTGAGTCCAATAAGTGAGTGATTCTTCACGCTGTTTACTGCAAGAGTGAGAGATTCTTCATCCAAAAGGTTAGTCAGTCTCGAACTGCCTGATGCTATAAACAGTCTCCAGAGTGAGTGTATCAGTAATTTTTGTCTATTTTGCCAATCTTTCCCTTTACTTGAAGAAGCAAAACGAACCGGAGAACAGTCACAAGAAAGCCTGACGCTGGAGAAGATCATTATCCCTGATAAAATTCGAAAAAGAATTTAAACTGAACTTACCTGTTGCTTACCATAACCTGGATACATACTTTGGTTTGTAATCCACCATCTGCCCTACAGTGTAAACAAAAAATTCACCTTCACCAAAAAGGAGGAACACTTTGTGGTTTGCTTTTTGACTTAGAAAGAAAGAAATGTAACAATAATGATAGTAATAATAATAATAACAACCATTTTACTGTGCAAGAATACAAAGGAATAGAGAAATCTCGATGGTTGGCTGGTTTAGAGAGTAATCTAACCTTATGCCAGCAAGAGACTTAGAGTTGCCAGTCAGTGGGGCAATGTCCTGAATTTTATAAAAAGCCTGGTGTAAATCTCTGCACTCATCCACCTAACTGAGCAGATATATCAATGCAAAATAGTCTCTTGAGCATATCCTAAGATCACTAGTTTTCAAAGACGTGGTGTAAATTGCTAGACAATACTCACAAGCGTTTACAAGAGGTTTACATTCGCCTCCACAAATCTGTGCCATGAGGATACTCCCGAGGTCACAGTCCTGCAGGCGATTTCTCATCACCTTGTCCTTAGTGGCTTTGTCTTTGTTGACGTTCCCGTCCAGAGACGGAAACAGAGGCAAACCAGGTTTCTCTAGAGACACGACCAATCGCACTTCAGATCTCAATCATGACTGGACCAGTCAAGTTTCAGAAGACTTCGTTCAAGATGGAGAGGACCTCAAGCTGCTTTCCAAGCCGAGTTCAGGGAAGAAAGTCATTCTGTTCTGGACGCAGTGGTACAGGAAAATACCGTGGGAAGGGAGGTGAGTTGAGCTCTCTTTTCTGTCTTATCTCACTCTGACTATCTCTGGGACCGTCTGATTGTTTGGTGTCCGCTAGCACGCAACAGGTAACGGCACTGATGCTGTTACTTTCTAACAAACTGAGAGTCCCAAATGCTTGTACCTTGGAAAGTGTCTGTCATAGTTAAACATTCCCCAGCGTCACTCTCAGAGAGTCAGTCAGTATACCTTCTATAATCATATCTCAAGATTCATGAAACCAGATGTGCTCTCTTGAAGGTGATCTACTGGTACCAGAATCAGATTGTCGTTATTATCATTCAACTCAGGATTGGGGAATGCGTTTATTCGATTTTTATTCGTTCAGAACTATGTTTTAGTCTTTGTAAATGGATCGAGATAAATCATCGAAACGTTGATGTAAGACTAGTTCATTTGCTTATTTCTTAAAAAAGAGAGATAGGTTTGATGAGAAGAGTTTTTAATGAAGAGGAAAATACTTTGCGTATTTTTACTGGCAAGAACACGAAAAATATCACACCAATTTTCATACTGTCTAGTTGCTGTGATGGTCACCATAAGACTACAAAAATCAGAAAGAACAGTTTACACAGTTTTAGTTTTCTGTAAAAGAAAACTATTGTGCCGGCACTTTTTCTGTCCGTCCTCAGACCTTAAAAACTACTGAGGCTAGAGGGCTGCAAATTGGTATGTTGATCATCCACCCTCCAGTCATCAAACATACCAAATTGCAGCCATCTAGCCTCAGTAGTTTTTATTTTATTTAAGGTTAAAGTTAGCCATAATCGTGCTTCTGGCAACGATATAGGTTAGGCCACCACCGAGCCGTGGTTAAAGTTTCATGGGCCGCGGCTCATACAGCATTATACCGAGACCACCTGCGCATTTTTTACTTGTTTTGTTTCATTTTTAACTAAATGCCGAGGACAAGTGATAAAGACATGTCAGACATCTTTGTTCACTTTCTAAAAGAATAATTGTACAACCTCCTTCAGCATGAGCTGAATTTCCCATGTCGCATTCCAAAGGCTTCATTGGATGAGACAGATGCTTGCTTAAAAAAGAATCCTCATTTCTAGAATCAGGTAGAGTGAAGGTCTTTTGTAATTGCCATTACAAATTATACATTGATCTCTTCTTTCTGTAATTCCCATAACCTTCTGTTACTTCTTCCTAATGAACACCATAATATTCTTTGGAAGCTTGACTTTCAAGTCAATGGCCCCTTTTGTGGGCTTGTTCCATGTGAATAGGGTTCGTCTCCTGAATAATAATAATAATAATAATAATAATAATAATAATAATAATAATAATAATAATAATAATAATAATAATAATAATAATAATAATTGGATATTATGTACTTGTAGGTTTGGAAATGCTGGGTGTACTTCTTATCAATGTGAATTTACATACAAGAAGAGAAGGCTTCACGAAGCACATGCTGTCCTTTTCAAATCAGATGTGTAAGTAGAATTTTAATCAGTAAGACAGCTAAGGTGTCGTGGGTATATGCCATGAAATGTCATCTCTCTCTCTCTCTCTCTCTCTCTCTCTCTCTCTCTCTCTCTCTCTCTCTCTCTCTCTCTCTCTCTCTCTCTTCTTAGTTATAATCGAGGTTAAACTGACTTCTACTGTTACTGTTGCATTCATACATACTGTATGTATGTATGTATGAATGTATGTATGATAATTATACGTATTCCAGCCACTACTATCATATCATTCAGGCATTCATACATACATACATTCATATATATGTGTGTGTGTATGTATATATATATATATATATATATATATATATATATATATATATATATATATATATATATATATATATATATACATACATAATTAACAGAAATTCATTAAAAGTTTTATGAAGGTGCGTTTTGTGTGTTTTAGAATATGTAGACAGGAGAGTGACTGGTTAAGAGTAAAAATGCATCAGAGACCAGGCTTTCAGTGATCACCAGAGACATAAAGGCCATTAATTGTTAAAGAATGATTAGGAATCTTTATGTTATAGCGAAGTGTGCTTGAGAATATGTAGAAGGGGAGAGTGGCTGGTTAGGAGTAAAAGTGCATCTGATACAAGGGTGTCCACAGGTTCATCTTTATCATTCACTGAAGTTCTGATTTGAGAATAACTAAATGGGAGAGTAACTAGTTAGGCGTAAAAGTGCATCTGAGACAAGGGTGTCCGTTGGTTAACTTTTATCAACCACTGAAGTTCTGATTTGAGAATATGTAGATGGGAGAGTGACTGGTTAGCAGTAAAACTGCGTCATCTTCACCATTCGCTGAAGTTCTGCTCCATTCCGTTCGCAAAGGATCAAGTACTGGAGGCTTCCGAAACGTTTCGCAAACCAGCGCTGGGTCTGGGTGGAGGTCGAGTCACCCGTAGTACAGCGCGGCGAAAGGGCCCTTTCCATCGCGAACAAGATAGGCAGCAACAAATTCAACTGGACCATGAGTTACCACGAGTCTTCTGACGTCGTGGGCGCCAATGGATACCTCCTGTCTCGGGACATGCCCATGTAACATCGACCTCATTTCAAGTAGCTTGTTGGTCTGATTGCTTTATTTGTTAACTGGCTGTTTACATATATGTATAGGGACTGTCATCCTTTCCAGGATTTTAAGTTTGGTCACATTTGCTGTGGCTGTGATGTTAACTTAACCTATTCTTATGTCATCTCTTTTCTTGAACTAGGAACGTTTAGCATTCATCCTGGGGTTAGAGCTATGAAAGACTGGGTGATTTACATAGTCATATATTTTCTTATTCATAGGCCTTTACGAGCAAATCAACTATCACACCACAAGCCCACTCTAGGGCGGTACCTCAGAGCAATGGAATCCAACACAACCCTGGAAGACGTGATGGGACCGGGCTGGAAAGATTTTGTGAGCAGGCCAAAGGCAGTCTTCTGGGTGTCCAGCAACTGTCAGACTCCTTCCAGGAGGGAAGATTATGTTGATGAACTCTCCAAGTATATTCAGGTGGACAAGTTTGGTCAATGCGGGGATGGAGAATTCACCTGCGGGAATCCCTACGAAGCCTTCGAAGAGACATGCTGGAACACCATCTTTAAAAAGCAGTACCTCTTTGCTCTGGCCTTTGAGAATAGTCTGTGCAATCACTACCTCTCTGAGAAGCCTTACAACCCTCTGATATATGGACTGGTTCCTATTGTTTGGGGAGGTTAGTTCACCCACAGAATATTTTTTATAAGACTTCCCAATTCTTCATTCCTTGTTTTCTTGACTACTTTCCCCCTTTGATCAAGGTCCTTTAGTCCACACTTTGTTCGACTGTGGAACAGTCACCCTGAAGATGTTTTGCAATTGGAACCTCAAAAGTTCAAGCGAAGATGCAATTCACTATTGCCCAAAAGCAATTCTCCTTGTATTTAAATAATTAACCTACATTTTTATCTGTTTATTTCTTAATTTGTTCTTTTATTTTGCTTTTCTAATAACTGATCTCTCCTTTCTGTATTTCCTATTACCTTCTGTTACTTATTTTTTAATGAACACCATATTCTTTGGAAGCTTGAATGTCAAGCCAATGGTCTCTGTGGTGGGCTTGTTCCATATGGATAGGGTTCATCTTCATTAGCCTTCAGTATGTATAGTACTCCAAAATCAAAGAAACTTATGAATGAATATTAATCGTGATGACGATGAAACCTCCATTCATACACAGGTGAAGGATACGAAGAGTTCTTGCCTCCCGGGTCCTTCATAAATGCCAGGTCGTTTCACCCGAGGGATTTGGCTAAACTAATTTACGAACTGCAGAGGGATCCTGTTGCATATGGGAGGTAACTGAACCTTATTAGTTTGCTTATTTTCTTCAATTCAGTATCATTTAATTGTTATTTGTACTGATTTTCCAAGATAGTATGTTTCTTACAACTGGGTTAAATCTCAGGTCTTGGAAATTTAATGTTAAGTGAAGTTAACTTTCTTAGATATTTTTGATTGACGTATGAGAGTGTCAAACTTCTTCTGTATAAATATTCAGGCAAGTGCATCAGCTTCCTTGGATATTGGAGATTTCCTGATAAGAATTCAATGTTTTGTCATATGTTCCTTTTACTATTATTTAAACCTCGAGAAAAAACTTTGAATAGTTTAGACAGCAACTGTCAAGGTAGGGTCATTTTATAAGTCCTCCTGAAATACAAAGTTTGATGCAATTATATAATTTTTAAAAATACCCAAATATCGACCTTTTCTTTCTAGGAAATAGGTAAGATGTATATCTCTAGAACTTAAAACTCTTGTTTTTTTACACATTTTTTATGGGGAAAGCTTTTTATTAACTGGTATTTCTGCAGAAATTATAGTTATTAACTGGTATTTCTGAAGAAACTATACTTATTAACTGATATTTCTGCTGAAACTACAGTTATTAACTGGTATTTCCGCAGAAACTACAGTTATTAACTGGTATTTCTTCAGAAACTACAGTTATTAACTGGTGTTTCTGCAGAAAATGCAGGTACTAACTGGTATTTCTTCAGAAACTACAGTTATTGACTGGTATTTCTGCAGAAACTGCAGTTATTAACTGGTATTTCTGCAGAAACTAGTTATTAACTTATATTTCTGCAGAAACTACAGTTATTAATTAATATTTCCGCAGAAACTACAGTTATTAACTGGTATTTCTGTAGAAACTATAGTTATTAACTGGTATTTCTGCAGAAACAGTTATTAACTGACATTTCTGCAGAACTACATTTATTAACTGATATTTTTGCGGAAACTACAGTTATCAACTGTTATTCCAGCATCAACTATAGCAATTGGTTCGTATTTCTGCAGAAACTACAGTTAATAACTGGTATTTCTTCAGCAACAAGGGCAATTATGACTGTAATTACAACCAATCGTGTTCCTGGATGCAAATTCCTAAGGTGTATGCTAGTATTGCACCAGCCCTGATTTTTTTGCCATGCCCCTAGGTTAGGTTAGGTAAGACTAGTACATCTGGAGTAATTTGGGTGTGGGAAACATAATGAGAATTTTCAAGAAAATTCTATGGTCAGTTTTTAAGATATGGCATCCCGCTTTTTTCAGGGAAAGGTCCCGTTACTCGGTTACATCTCAGGAAAATGGCTCCGGGAAATCCGTGAACAGTTAATAACTGTAGTTTCTGCAGAAATATCAGTTAATAGCTGTAGTTTCTGCAGAAGTATCGGTTAATAACTGTAGTTTCTGCAGAAACACGAATTAATTACTGTAGTTTCCTGAAAGAATATTAGTTGATAACTGTAGTTTCTGCAGAAATATCAGTTAATAACTGTAGATTCTGCAGAAATGGCAGTCAATAACTGTAGTTTCTGCAGAGATACTAGTTAATTACTGTAGTTTCTGCAGAAATATCAGTTAATAACTGTGGTTTCTGCAGAAATTCGGATTAAGTATTGTAATTACTGAAGGAATACAGGTTAATTACTGTATTTGCTGAAGGAATACCAGTTGTAAACTGTAATTTCTGCAGAAATACGAATTAATTTCCCTACTCGTTTTAGGACCACTAAGAAATTACAGTAAAGTCATTAAGAACCTAGACACCAACCCCACTTGGCTTCTGAGACTAACAGTCGCCTCTCATCCCAATCCCAGGTACCACATCTGGAGACGTTACTGGCAAG